>NW_007728819.1:80250-80821 GCF_000696425.1 Galeopterus variegatus
GAATACCACTGAATACCACCTGAAGGAAAGAAAAGAGGGAGGGGTGAAACAAATCTCTTGGGAGGTACAACCTACCTGGCCTTACATGCTTCAGATAACTAACAGGTTGAAAAAAAAAAAAAAAAGAGATAAAGCAAAACAAAGCAAAAATTCTAGGTTTATCAAGATACAAATCTAGAGTTTCTACCACTAAGAATGGCTCGTTTTATCATTTTGTCTTTAAGAACTCCCATTTAAACGGTTCTAGTTGGGTGCATTGCAATATGCAGCCTTTGAAATTGTGAAACAAAATAGCTTTGAAACTCACATTATAGAAGACACGCAATCACCATTGGCTATGTGGAAATTTCTGAAGTGTTTACTGTTTGGAAGTTTCCTGATATTCATTTCCCAGTTTTACCCAGGTCATGAGTTATTCAAAGAGCTGAGTCTACAGAAGAATCATTTAGATGTGTAAGTGCTTCTCAGAAATGAAGGCATATTTATGACCTCACTTATTTTTTTCCACGTTTAAAGAAGTGACACATGTTCACAGTTTCTGTAATCTTATCTCCCTGAGCTTCGGTTGTTT
>NW_007728819.1:80890-81357 GCF_000696425.1 Galeopterus variegatus
TTAAAGAAGTGACACATGTTCACAGTTTCTGTAATCTTATCTCCCTGAGCTTCGGTTGTTTGGTGAAGGATAAAAGGAGTAATTCCCCAAAGGCAGCAAAACGTATGATGGGGGAAACTTGAGAAAACAGTGGCTTCTTGGTAGGGGATGATTTTGCTCCCCCATCCCCAGGACATTAGATATGCCCAGGGACATTTTTTTGTCACAACTGGTTGGGGCAGCAGGGTGGGGTTGAGGTTGCTCTCCACATCTAGTAGGTAGAGGCCAGAGATGCTGCTATGCATCCTACAATACACAAGACATTAAATACAAAATAATTAACTTGCCCCAAATGTCAATACTGCCAAAGTTGAGAAACCCTATTGACAAAACTAACAAAAGTGTGAGTTCCAGTTGTTTGTTTCACATCAGTGTGAAATGGCAAAATTTCCAGGTTAGAAAACTGCTCTTCCCACAACATCGTAGTC
>NW_007728819.1:84800-86814 GCF_000696425.1 Galeopterus variegatus
AGGCCTTAATAGCTTAAGGTGTCATCTTCAGAAAAAACTGAGGCCTTAATAGTTGCATAAGTGGCAGAGACAAGGGGAAAAAAGATCCGTTGGAATCCAAGCCCTTGTTCTTAGCAAGTGCACTGTGTCCCTGGAGCTGCTACATTTTGCACATCCCAAACCTTCTGAAGACTCTCTTCTTGCTGGAGATCTTGGCTGTTCCTGGATCAGGGTCAGTTGCCTGCCTGGAATACTAGGCCTGCTGTTTCTGCAAGTCATCCCTGAGTGAATTTTCCTCCTGGGCTTATGATCACTCAGTCTTACAACTTGCCCTGAGACTCACCACATTACTCAAACCTTTGGTGCCAAGAGGCACCCCAAGGTGGAGAGCTCATGTGATACCAGATTGCCCTCCACTCTGCCTAAGGTCGCTGGACCGTTTTCCTGGGCGAGATCTGTTCTACCTTCTTTCTCTGCCTTTCAGACTTCCCTCCTTCTGATTCCACACCCAGCGTCCATAGCCTTCTCCTTCCTGAAAGCTTGGCCCTGACATTCTTCACTGGTCTGAAGGTGACATCTTTTGCTGACTGCAATTGTTCAATTGCCTGAAGACTCAATATATTCTCAGATCCCATTTCCTTTCTTACAGTCTCTTTTTGTCTGGGAGTTTAGTGTTGATTTTATTAGCATATCAACTACACGATGCATTCCAGTTTGACAATTACATTGAATGCTTCAGGTTAGGTGTAAAATGAATAATGTTCTTACGTGATTAATTCTGAAGTATACTATTCTATTTATGACTTTATTAGCAGAAGAACATCCAATATATAATATGTAGGTAATTATTTAAATGCATATTGTAAATCACATATATATATAGCTATTTAAGCATATATTATAAATCATGATAATGGGGATCTTTTTAAATAACCACTGCTTACCTCATTGGCAGTCCTGAGAAGCAGGGATAAGTTCCAACAACAAAATGTTTCGTTACACTGAGTTTTCCTCTTTTACCCTCACATCTTCCCTGTGTGTCCAGCAAAATTAATGCAATCCTCTAAATCATTTTTCAGATACCGAAGATACCAAAGATGGCTTTTATCGTGATTTTTTAAACCTATTTATATGTCCCCCTTTACATTTTTTGTAGGAGAGGAGTATTAGGACCTAAAATGCAGCAGAGACCTGAGCTGTGAAGTTTGAGTTTCTTGCTGCCCGCTCTGCAAGGGGCAATGAGGACTCTACTGTGCTCTGTATTTAGTGACAAGAGTAGCGTGGGAAGTGGAGGCCACAAACTGGTGGTCTGTGGGCCAGACCTGCTGGGTTTAGCTTGCATAGAGTTTTCCAAAATTGTATTAGTTGTCAGCATTGGAAAATTGGGAGAGTTTCTCCTGCATCTGAATTTCTGGTTTCTTCTGAAGAATCAGAAGAGTTGGCAATGGTGGGCTCTGCTTTTTCCATGGCAGTAAACATCTGTGGCTGGTGCCAGCTGCCCTCTGTTAGAAAGAGCCTTTCCTATTGTTTTGTAGCTCACTGGCTTCTCCCATTTATACTATGTGGCCAAACACTTGATGCATTTGAGTTGGTGACCCCAGTATTTGGTATCAAAAATCTCTAAGTCTCAGTATTAGAATTCTACTTGTCTCTGGGACGCCTTGTGGATTCTTCCTACTGACATGTGGTCTGCACGCTAATAGCATCAGCATCACTCAGAAGCTTGCTGGAAATGCAGAATCTCAGGCCTCACCCCAGACCTACTACATCAGACTCTTCATTTTAACAAGATCCCAGGTGACTCACTGGTACATTACATTTGTAAAGTACTGCTGTGGAAGCCACTTTCTCTTGCCCCTTCCTCTGCTGTAGTGGATTGAATTATGTCCCCCCAAACTCATTGAAGCTTGAATTGTATCCCCCACAATTTATGTGTTAGAAACTTAGCCCCCACTGTGACTGTTAAGTGGGTGGGAAATCCTATTATGGTGATTGAAAAGTGGAGCCTTGAAGAGGTGATTGGATCGTAGGATCC
>NW_007728819.1:87841-88869 GCF_000696425.1 Galeopterus variegatus
AAGCAATAAATTTCATTTTCTTTATAAATTACCCAGTTCCAAGTATTTTGTTACAAGCAACAGGAAAGGACTAATACACTCTGCTACCTTCTAACTCTGGGGACTGCCCTGTTAGCTTCTGGGTTCAGTGTAGAGCTCGTGTGTGCATTACCATCTCACCAGGTCAGTGAGAAGGGGAATCCCACGACGGTGCTTGAACCTGCCTCTTTGGGGACATTGCTTTTATGAACATCTGCCTAGCTTGAGGGGGCGTTAAGAATTCTGTAAAAGGCGTTGAAAACTTCCTGTTTTCTCCTCATGTGGTTCTTTTATAAGTGAGGAAATGTTGGAGTTTGTGGCAAAGAGCACTTATAACAGGAAAAGCATGAGGAGGCCCCTGTTTATGCTTCTTTTGTTTGAATTTATTTACTTTGCCATATTTTTAAGGGCTTCCAGCCTACTTTGGTTAGTGCTAGCTTAGCGATAGTAACAGCAATATGTGGTCTGCCTTTCATCAGCTCAATTTCTTCATCTATAAAATGGGAAATAACACCACCTAACACAATAGGTCATGAGGATTTAGTGAATTCATACAAATGAAATGTTTAGGACAGAACCTGGAATGTAGTAAGTGCCCAATAACTGTGAGCTCCTATTATTCTTAATTGAGTGTCCCCCTGGCCCTATCATAAGCACCCAGAGGTAGAACCCAGAGGTTAGCAGGGCAGCGTCTCTTCAAGTCAGAGGAAGGTTAACCCTAGAGGAGGTTCGGAGGAAGGAGCAAGAGAAGGCTGCTGCTACAACAGTACTTTTCAAATTTCCTTATGTGAGGTCACCCTCTACTTGGCCATGTTGTCATTCTGCTATTTCTTAAGCAATTTTCTTTCTCTTTGACGTATGCTTTCCTAACAACTTACCGCCTAAGAGGCAGAATAAGATAAAAGCACCAGTGAAGACAACCTTTTTCATTCTTAGATTTGCAGCCAGAAAGATGGAAGGAAAGACACCTTTCGCCATTAAAACTTTCCTGAGGAAGTAATAAAATTACA
>NW_007728819.1:89220-92197 GCF_000696425.1 Galeopterus variegatus
CAAATACCACTCTCTCCCTTCGTTTTTCCCCCCTGAATTATAATTGTTCAATACAAAACTACGAAGATGCTTCTAGAATAATACCTTGTTAGCAAACCATTTAACTGTTGTCCAAAAGGACAATATTCATCTCTGTGTCTTCACCAACTAAGGCTTTTTATTAGAAAATATCATATATGTAAAGAAAATCATGACATGATAGTTAACAATAGTTAATACTTATTAAAATGAAAGAAAAGAAATAGTTGGATTGGCTAAAATATAGCATTTCGGTTATTCATGACCTACCTGTCTCCTTCATGAAGGTACTGTGGGAATTTTCCTGGGTCTGATCTTCTTTAAAAAGATGACAGTAAGTAAAATTTCTGATGTAATGAAGTTCGTTAAAACTGGGACCAGTAGGCCAGCCCCCAATCCACCAGATTCCAAACGGTTCAAACAGTAGAAATTGCCCAAGTAAACAGGAAAGCGTTTCGCTTGAGCACTCCGATCCATATGGATCTTAATCTCCTTGCTTATGAAATTAATAAAATAAGGCTAAGTCAGTCAGCAGTTAAACTGAATAACACTAAATTTGACTAAAGATTTCTGTGTTCACTGTGCTACAGATGAGTTAATTTGGATATACACAGCACCGTGGACATATTATCTATTATATAAAGTACTTGATCGTGATTTTTTAAAAAGATGCCATATAATCTTTAGAGAAGAACTATGTGCATTCAGAAAGCAATTTGATGTGTAATAGTACATATATATACTATTGGTACTTAGATACACACATACATAATTTGTACCACCCCATAGCTATAGCTTTGCCTGCTCTTTTTAAAACTTAACTTTATATTTTCAGTATTTATTTTGTCATTAAATATGCCCCAAGAACATATTCTTAAAGCTTCCACAATATTCAATCATGTGGACTTACTATAATTTAACAGTTTCCTCATGTTTGGGTATTTTACATTATATTTTTATTTGTGTTTGAATATTTCTTTAGAATAAATTTACAGAAATGGAATTACTACGACAAAGACATTAACCTTTTATTAGCCTTTTGATACACATTGGCAAATTGTTTTCTTTTTTTCCCCTACATTTTATTATTATATTTATTTATTCATTTTTATTGTAACAGTCGATTGCACATATCTGTGGGATTCAGAGTTGAATATCAATACCTGTGTGTAATATATGATGCTCAAATCAGGATAATTATTACATTCAACATTGTAAAATGTGATTAATTTTGGTGGCCCTTTACCAATTCTTCCCTTAGCTACCTCCCTCTTCTCCTTTCCAACTTCTGGTAACCTTAGTCTGTTCTCTCCTTTTAAAGTCCAGCATACTATTGTGATTGTTGTACCTTTCTTCCTTTTTTAAAAAATTTATTTCTTTATATTTTAGCTCCCACTTATGAGTGAGGACATGTGGTATGTCTCTTTCTGTGCCAACTTATTTCACTTAACATGATTTTCTCTAAGTTCATCCATATTGCTGCAAATGGCAGTATTTCATTCTTTTTTATATCAGAGTAGTATTCCATTGTGTAAAGATACTACATTTTCCTAATCCAGTTGTCCATTGATGGACATTTAGGTTGGTTACAACTCTTGGCTATTGTAAATAGAGCTGTGATTAACATGGGAGTACAGGTATCCCTTCAACATGGTGATTTCCATTCCTTTGGGTAAATACCCAGCAGTGGAATTGCTAGATTTTGTGCAGTTCTATCTACAGTTGTTTGGGGGAACTCCACACCATTTTCCATAATGGCTACACCAATTTACAGTCTCACCAACAGTGTAGGAGGGTTCCCCTTTCTCTACATCCTTGCCAACATTTGTTATTCTTAGTCTTTTTGATAATATCAAGTTTAACTGGCATGAGATGATATCTCAATATGGTTTTGATTTGCATTTCCTTGATGCTGAATGATGTTGAGCATTTTTTCATGTGTCTGTTGGCCATTTGTATATCTTCCTTTGAGGGAATGCCTGTTTAGCTCCTTTGCCCACTTTTTAATCAGGTTATTTGTTTATTTACTCTTAAGTCGTTTGAGTTTCTTGTATATTCTGGATATTAATGCTTCATTGTATGCATAGTTTGCGAATATTTTCTCTTACTCTGTAGGTTGTCTTTTCACTGTTAATTGTTTCTTTTGCTGTGCAGAAGCTTTTTAGTTTGATATATTCCCATTTGTTTACTTTTCCCTTTCATTGCCTGTGCTTTGGGGGTCATATTCATAAAGTCTTTGCCTAGTCCAACTACCTGAAGTGTTTCTCCGATGTTTTTTTTTAGGAGTTTTATAGATTCAGATCTTATATTTAAGCTGATTTTGGTCTATGGTGAAAGGTGCAGGTCTAGTTTCATTCTTCTACATGTGGATGTCCAGTTTTCCCAGCACTATTTATTGAAGAGGCAGTCTTTCTCCCATTGTATGTTCTTGGTGCCTTTGTTGAAGATCAGTTGGCTGTAAGTCTGTGGCTTGATATCGGGGTTCTCTATTCTGTTCTACTGGTCTGAATGCCTGTTTTTATGCCAGTACCATGCTGTTTTGTTTACCATAGATATGTAGTATAATTTGAAGTCAGGTAGTGTTATGCCTCTGGCTTTATTTTTTTTGCTCAGGATTGCTTTGGCTATTAGGGGTCTTTTATTTTACCATATGAATGTTAGGATTGCTTTTTCTATTTCTGTGAAGAATGTCATTGGTATTTTGATGGGGATTGCATTGAATCTCTAGATCACTTTGGGTAGTATGGACAGTTTCATAATTTTAATTCTTCCAATCTATGAGCATGGAATGTCTTTACATCTCTTTGTGTCTGCTTAATTTCTTTCAACAATGATTTGTAGTTCTCATTGTAGAGATCTTTCACCTCCTTGGTTAAATTGATTCCTAGGTATTTTATTTTTTTGATGACTATTGTAAATGAGCTAGCTTTCCCGATTGCTTTTTGTGCTAGTTCACTGT
>NW_007728819.1:92834-95292 GCF_000696425.1 Galeopterus variegatus
TATTTTATTTTTTTGATGACTATTGTAAATGAGCTAGCTTTCCCGATTGCTTTTTGTGCTAGTTCACTGTTGGAATATAAAAATGCTACTGATTTTTGCATGTTGATTTTGTATACTGCAACTTTACTGAAATTATTTATCAATTCTAAGAGTTTTTTTTTGTAGAGTCTAGGCTTTTCTATGTGTATGATCACGCCATCTGCAAATAGGGACAGATCGATTTTGTCTTTTCCAATCTGAATGCCTTTTCTTTCTTTTGCTGATTGCTCTGGCTAGTACTTCCAGTACTTTGTTAAATAGGAGTTGTGAGAGTGGGCATCCTTGTCTTGTTCCTGTTCTTAAGGGAAAAGCTTTCAGTTTTTCCCCACTCAGGAAGCTATTGGTGGTGGGTTTGTCATATGTGGCTTTTATTGTTTTGAGATATGCACAATTTATACCTAATTTGCTGAGAGTCTTTATCATGAAGTGATGTTGAATTTGGTCAAATGCTTTCTCTGTATCTATTGAGGTAATCATATGGTTTTTATCCTTGATTTTGTTGATGTGGTGTATCACATTTATTGACTTCCATGTGTTGAACCATCCTTGCATCCTTGGGATGAATCCCACTTGCTCATGGTGTATAATTTTTTCGATGTGTTGCTATGTTCTGATTGCTAGTATTTTATGGAGGATTTTTGTGTCTATGTTCATCAAAGATATTGGCCTATAATTTTCTTTTTTTGTGGTATCTTTGTCTGGTTTTGGCATCAGGGTGATGCTGGCCTCATAGCATGAATTTGGGAGAATGGTCTCTATTTCAATTTTTTGGAATAGTTTGGAGAGAATTGGTATTAATTCTTCTTTCAAGTTTTGGTAGATTTTAGCAGTAAAGCCACTTGGTCCTGGGCTTGTCTTTGTGGGGAGACTGATGATTACTGCTTCAATCTTGTTGCTTCTTTTTGGTCTGTTCAGGTTTTGTTACCTTCTTTGTTCAGTCTTGGTAGTTTGTATGTGTCCAGAAATTTATCCATTTTCTCCAGATTTTCAAATTTCTTGGTGTATAGTTGTTTATAATAGTCTCTAATAATTCTTTGTATTTTTTGCAGTATCAGTTGTGATGTTTCCTTTTTAATTTCTAATTTTTGTTATTTGGGACTTGTCTCTTCTTTTTTTAGTTAGCCTAGCTAATGGTTTGTCTATATTGTTTATCTTCTCAAAAAACCAACTTTTTGTGTCATTCATCTTTTGTGTCATTTTTTGGGTTTCTATTTCATTTAGTTCTGCTCTGATCTTAAGGATTTTTTTCTGTCTACTAATTTTGGGATTGGATTGTTCTTACTTTTCTAGTTCTTTGATGTGTATCATTAGGTTGTTTATTTGAAATCTTTCTATTCTTTTGATGTAAGCATTTATTGCAATAAATTTCCCTCTTAATACTGATTTTGCAGTATCCCACTGGTTTTGATATGATGCATCTTTATTATCTTTAGTTTTGAGAAATATTTTGATTTCTTGTTTAATTTCTTCTTGGACCCATATGTCATTAAGGAGCACGTTTTTAAATTTCCATGTGTTAGCATAGTTTTCAGAGTTTTACTTGTTATTGATTTCTAGTTTTAATCTGTTGTGATCTGAGGAGATGCTTGAAGTGATTACAATTTTTAAAAATTTGTTGAGGCTTGATTTGTGACCTAACATGTGGTCTATCTGAACAATTTCCATGCACTGATGAGAAGAATGTATATTCTGTACTTGCTGGATAACATTTTCTGTAGATACATGCCAAGTCCAACTGGTCTAAAGTGTGATTTAAATCCTGTGTTTCTCTGTTGATTTGTTGCCTATATGATCTGTCCAATGTTGTGAGAGGGGTATTTAGGTCTCCAACTATTATCATGTTGGGGTCTTCTTCTTTAGGTCTAATAGTGTTTACTTTATATATCTGGGTGCTCTGATATTGGGTGCTTATATTTGTGGTTGTTATGTCTTTTTGCTGGATAGAATTCTTTATCATTATATAGTGGCCTTGTCTCTTTTTATAGTTTTTGGTTTAAAGTCTATTTTATTCTATATAAGAATAGCTACTCCTTTTTTTTAAAAAATTTGATTTCCATTTGTGTGGTATATCTTTTTCCATCACTTCATTCTTAGACTGTGTGTGTCTTTACAGGTGAGATGAATCTCTTACAGACAGCATATAGTTGAGTCTAGCTTTTTAATTGAATCAGCCAGTCTGTGTCTTTTGAGTGAGGAATTTAATCCATTCACATTCAGGGTTGTTACTGAAAGTTATTGTCTTACTCCTGGCATTTTATTGATTCTTATCTGTATGTTTTTTTTTTTGGAATGATCATTCTTTTTTTTATTTTTATTTTGTCAATATACAATGTAGTTGATTATTATGTCCCATCACCAAATCCTCCCTCCCTCCTCCCTCTCCCCCCTCCCACCCAAGTGTGTCCCCTCCATTTGCTTG
>NW_007728819.1:96659-107149 GCF_000696425.1 Galeopterus variegatus
ATTGAGGATTTTTGCATCTATATTCATCAAGGATATCGGCCTGTAGTTTTCTTTCTTGGTCTTACTCCTGGCATTTTATTGATTCTTATCTGTATGTTTTAAATATCTTCTGTTTCTTTCTTCTTCTTTTATTGTTTGTCTTCAGTTTTTGTTGAATTCTGGTGGTGGTAAGATACAGTTTCTTTCTCTTTCTCATTTGCATTTTTGTTCTACCAGTGGGTTTTGTTTTTTCTTGTGTATTCACAGTAGTGATTATTGTTTTTTGGATTCTAGATTCAGAACTCCCTTGAGGATTTCTTGTAGGGCTGGTTGTGTGATGGTGAACTCTTGCAGTTTTTGTTTGTCTGAGATATACACTATTTCTCCTTCATTTCTGAAAAACAGCCTTGTGGGGCATAGTATTCTTGACTAGCAGTTTTTTTCTTTTAGTACTTGGAATATATCATCCCATTCTCTTCTGGCCTATAGAGTTTCTATTGAGAAGTCTGTTGTTAGTCTGATGAGGACTCCCTTGTAGGTGACTTGATGCTTTTTTCTTGCTGTTTTCAGGATTTTCTCTTTGTCTTTGAGTTTTGCCAGTTTGATGATAATGTGGCTCATAGAGGACCTTTTGTATTGAATCTGGTTGGGGATCTTTGAGTCTCCTGAATCTGAAGGTCTGTGTCTCTGTCTCTGCCTGAGAAGTTTTCCACAGTTGTTTCATTGAATATGTTCTCAATGCCTTTTCCTTTCTTTTCCCCTTCAGGAATACCCATGATTCAGATGTGTGCTTAAGGTTGTCTGCTATCTCTCTTAGAATTTTTTCATTTTTTAAAATTCTTTTTTCTTTTTTTTCATCAGTCTGAGTTATTTTGAAGAGACTGTCTTCAAGATCAGAAATTCTTTCTTCTGCTTGCTGTAGCTTGCTGCTTAAACTCTTAGTTATGTTTTTTATTTCATTCAATGACTCCTTCAGTTCTTTAGTTCTGCTACAGTCTTTCAAATTATTAATCTCTTTGTAAGTTTCCTCCTCCATATCCTGGATAGTTTTGTTCAGTTCATTGTGTCACCTGGCTGTATCTTCTTGTATCTCACTGAGTTTCCATAAGTTTTAAAAATTTTACTTGCAATTTCTTTTCAGTCATCTCAAGGGTTTCTTGTTCTATGGGGTATGGTATTTGAGAGTTATTGTATTCCTTTAGTGGACTCATATTTTCCTGTTGTTTTTTTTTCTGGTATGTCTACATTGATTTCTGTTCATTTGATATAGCAGTGGCTTCTTCTATTACTTTCCTTCTCTAGACTCCACTGGTGACCCCCCTTGTGTCAGTACAGTTGCGTGGTTGGTGGTCCACTGACAGTGGCTGCTGCCATGATAGCAGGCTGCCCTTGTGGTAGTGGTGGTTGTGGAGGTGGCTTTGGCAGGCTGCTCAGGTGGCCATGGTGGCTCCAGTGGCAGTGAGCTGCTTGCATGATGATGCTGGCTGCCTGGCAGCACCACTGTGGCAGCAACTGCAGCAGTGGTTGTTGCAGCAGCTTCCCACTTGGCCGTAGTGTCCACAGCAGTGGCCCGTGCGGTTACAGTATCTGCAGCAGCAGTGGGGTTACCTTATGGGGGTGGCACGGGTGCTGGTGGCTGCAACTGTCTCCGTCACATCTGCAGTGTCTACAGAAGCAACAGGGATTCCTTGTGAGAGTGTCAGTGGCCTCAGTGGCTACAACAACCTCTCTCTCATCTGCAATTTCACAGCAGCAGTGGGGTTACCTTGTGGGGATGACAGCAGTGCCAGCAGCTACAACATCTGTCACATCTGCAGTGGCAGTGGAGTTACCTCATGGTGGCAGCAGTGGCACTGGCAGCTGCAGCTGTCTCCCTCATGACTGGAGTTTCCTTGGTGGCAATAGGTTTACCTTGTGGTGGTGGCAGCAGCACTGGTGGCTGAAACTGCCTTTCTCGCTTCTGCAGTGTCCTTGGTGGCACCAGGGTTAACTCACGATGGTGGTTACAGCTGGCTCTCTTGCGCCTGTGGAGCCAGTGGCTGAAGTGATGGGCCATCTGCAGGACTGATGCTCTGTGGGAAGCTGCTCTGATATGGGTGATGATTCTGTGACCAGACAATGGTTCTGATGACTGTGGCAGCAGTGGCAGTGGGCCTGTTTTAATTTTTTGCCACGGGAAGAATGAACCTTGGGCACCTCTAGTCTGCCATCTTCCTGGAAGCTGCAAATTGTTTTCTATAAAGATAATACCAATTTAGAGCTACAGTGTGGCATGTTCATTTTCAAATCCCTAGTGCTTATCACTGTGTCTAGACCATAATAAGTCTTCATGTAATGTTACTTTTTATTTTATTCCTTCTTGAAGTTTTCTTTTGTTCAGACATCTTCATTACAAATTTGTCTTTGGCCCCCATGGGACACTATTGGAAATTTATTTCCTTGAAGAAAGGTAATATAATCTGATTAGTTCATCAACAAACATATGTTCATGCAAAGATAAATCCTTAGGTATTAATCTTGAGGGTAGGTTTCTTGATATATATGTATTTATATCTCCTTTTGTTTAGGGAGAATTTGTTTTTCTGACACCTTCTAATTGATGTCTGCTATGGTTTAGATGTGTCCCCCAAATTTCATATATTGAAAACTTAATTCCCAAATACATATGTTGATTGTAAGTGGGGCCTTTAAGAGGTAATTAGGATTAGATAAGGTCATCAGGGTGGGGCCCCCATGAAGGGACTGATGGCTTTATAAGAAGAGGAAAAGAGACCTGAGCTGACAGGTGCATGGTTTTGCTCTCTCTCCAGGTAATACCCTCTGCCATGTTACGACACAACAAGAAGGCCCTCACCAAATGCAGCCCCTCGATCTTGAACTCAGCCTGCCGAACTGTAAGAAATAAACTTACTTTCTTTATAAATTACCGAGCATCAGGTGTTTTGTTACAGCAACAGAAAATGGACCAAGACAATATCTGTAGGACATAGGTTTTGGTGCAAAGAAACCAATATGTATTGTGGGGTTCTGAAAGTAGCCACTGGATGTCTTGGAGTTTTGGGGTGGATATTTCTATCTGAGATGCTCCAGAAAGTGGCTGGATACAAAATAATGGTACAGAAGCCAATAGCAGTATATACTGTACAAGTGATTTTGTTGAAGTTCAATAGTGGTTAAAGATGGAATAGTGGTTATCTCTGGGAAGGAGGAATGACTTGAGAAGAGGCATGAGAAAATTTTCTAGGCTGATGAAAATGTCATATATTTGACCTGGGTGGTGAGTGCATGTGTTTATGCAAATGTAAAACGTTATTGAGTTGTACATCTTAGATTTGTGCATTTTATGTAATGCCTTCAGGGGTATATATGTTTTCATTCCCCTCCTCATTAGGGATAAATTAGTGGAAAAGTCTTGTGAGCACCTCTGTATAAATTAGGAATTTACTGAATGGTAGTAAGCATGAGAATTACAATATTTATTCAACAGATATTTTATTCAGTTTCTGCTATGTTCCAGCCTGCTGATTTCAGCATTTTTTTTTTAAGAAAACCATTCTGGTAGAAGAGTGAACATGAGACTGGATGCAGAGAGAAGGTACTGCACTAAGCCAGTCAAGAGATGATCAAGGCTGGAACCTGGCAGAAGCTAAAGGAATGGCGAAAAGGAAACAGATGAGAGAAATGCTCAGGACTGAGTGGTCAGTATCTTAACTCTAATGGTCGGTGTGTGAGGAAATAGCATAGTCTCAGTCTTCCCTACCTCTAACACTCCACTTAACATCCTTTGAAAGAACTATCCCTTTATAGTCTCTCTTACCAGACTGTTAACTCCTTGAGTGAAGAAATGCCATCTTGGTGTCTCCAGCTTCCAGCACAATGCCTGGCACATCATTGATACATGTTTGCCAAATAAATGGGATATTTTTGATGGAAGGAAGATCAGGAGAAAGAATCTCAGAGTATGGGGATAAGAATCTGTGAGAAGGATAAGTGACATTGGGTGACAAGGGTGAATAGGGAGGTGGATGACTCTCCTTGGGCTGGTGCAGGCTGAGATCCCGGGCGGTGCTTAAGGCCTGGGGAGTTGAGCCAGACTCCAGTTGTTTTAGAGGTTGCTGAGTTGTTTTGCTAACTCTTAAGATAGTTCTCCCATGGTAGAAGGAAAAAAGAGTTAGCTGGCCTCTAAAGTGCCACTTCCTGATGAAATTGAAGAATTTAAGCTAACTAGGAGCCCAGAGTCTTTAAAGTTGGGTAGGATGGAGCACCTTGGGTGAGCTCTTTCCAGGAAGATCAGGACACAATTGTCTGTGTCCTGGATGGACACCTCTGTGACAGTACAAAGGACCCTAGTGATCTTAAATAAGTCAGTCTGCCATTCTGGGTTTCAATGTCCTCGTCTCTATAATGAGGAGACGGGATTACAGTATTCTGTGGTTCTATCGACTCATTAAAAAGGCAGCTCTGTTTATTCCTGCAGTTGTTACTGAGCAGAATGAGGAACTGTAAAATCAGAACTTAAGTAAGACCTCCTTTATAAAATGATATTTTGTAATCTATGAACCTTGATTTCTCACTCACAGCAAGAACGTATCTGCATGTACATGTGCTGGTGCCTGTCGCTGTGGACATGCTACTGAATACATGACAGAGTACGACCAGTGAGTGACAGTTTGGATGATTTTCTTTGTTTTCTGGTACATATTATGATGATGAAAAACATGAAGGAACATTCTTTTAATTTTGTGGCTGGGAGGCTAGGAGCAGAATTCAAAAGCACTGTAATATTCATTGCAAGAGGAGTGATTGACCTGTGGAGTCACTGTCATTTTATTCTCCAATGAGGACTAATGCTGAATTATATTGCCTTGAAGCTAGCAAACATCGCCAACAACCTGCTTGCAACAACCTGGCAAGTTCTTTTCTTTTTCCAGTTTTGGTGTAAAAATCTACCGTATCTTATAGGTGACTTTGACTTGTCTAGCTTAGACAGAAGTTCCCAATTCATCATATCTTAACCTTTAATCTTATGAGATGTTTTGAGTAAAAAATGTTGCATGGGTAGGTAAGTTTGGAAATAGTTGTGTATGATATGCTCTAATATAAAACTTAAATGTATTTTGGAATATTAAAAGTTCTGAGAATTACTAAGGTGAAGAAATTTTGTTTTAACCTGATCTTTCCTGAATTTATTTGACAGTAAGCTATTTTTTTCTTTTAATGTCTCTTAATATCCTTAAGAACAAATTCTGATCCCAATATGTCCTACTAATGGCCATAATCATCATAATGATGATGCTAGTTTGCAATTGTCTCTCACTTCACAATTTACAAAGCATGTTTGGCCCCATAATTACCTTCTGATATCAGGCCTCCTGATTTTAGGGATAGAAAATAGTTTTATTCCCATTTGAAGAAATTCAGGCTCAGAGAGATTACCAGATTTCCTTAATATTACACAATGAGTCAATGGTAGATCTGGGACAAAAGACAACCAAATATCCTCAGGCTTTACAATTTTGCTTTCTAAAATGCATGTAAAGCAGACAGTCTGAACTTTCAGTGTGGGTGATGGAGATGTTAAAGTAGCATATGAAAATTATAATTAATATGCGATAGTAACTAGTATCTATAGCAGTTTATGATTCAAAGGCAAATTTCAGATATTATCTTTTATTTATTCAATAAATGTTTATATTCTACTATGTGTCAGGTACTATACAAGTACAGCAAAAATCAAGATAGAAAATAGCTTGCTCTCATAAGGCCTATATTCTATTGGGAGAGATGATGGAGATGTTAAAGTAGCATATGAAAATTATAATTTATATGCGATAGTAACTAGTATCTATAGCAGTTTATGATTCAAAGGCAAATTTCAGATATTATCTTTCATTTATTCAATAAATATTTATATTCTACTATGTGTCAGGTACTATACAAATACAGCAAAAATCAAGATAGAAAATAGCTTGCTCTCATAAGGCCTATATTCTATTGGGAGAGAAAGAAAATCCGGAAGTAAATATATGCACATATAAACAAATAAAATAATATCAAATAATGATACGTGCTATAAGAAAATAAGACAGAGACATGTTATAGAGAGGGATCATGGACAGAAAATATTCATCAGAGTTCCAGCAGATGTCATGGGTGGAATTGTGTGCCCGTCCCCCAACTCATATGAAGCCCTAATGCCCCACACCTCAGAATGTGACCTTATTTAGAAATGGAGTCACTTCAGATGTAATTAGTTAGGATGAGGTCATTAGAGTGGTCCCTAATCCAATATGACTGATGTCTTTATAAAAAGTAGAAATTTGGACACAGACAGCACACATAGGGAGCATGCCATGTAAAGATGAAGGCTGATATTGGGGTAAAGCCTCTGTAAGCCAAGGAATGCCAGTGGTTGCCAGCCCACCACCAGAAAGCCAGGACAGAGGCACGGAACATTCTCCCTCACAGCCCTCAGAAGGAGCCAACCCTGCTGACACTTTGATCTTGGATGCTAGCCTTCAGAACTGTGAGACAATACATTTTTAGTTTAAGCCACCCAGTTTGAGGTACTTTTCTTATGGCAGCCCTAGCAAGCTAATATAGCAGGAAATATACAGCATGCTCAAGGTGAAAGAGAGTTTAATAAAGGGAAACCAACAAGGGATAGTGAAACATACCAAACCCCCAAATAGAAAGGACTACCTGGGCCTAAAGGGAGGACAGCAGGGGGCCCTTAGTAGAACCTTGTGGGACCTACAGCTGTAGAAGAGACCAGCTATTAGGAAGTTTGGTACCTTAGCATAGGGAAGCCAAGGAAATTTGTACCCAGATCTTTCTTTCCTCCTGCTCTCCTATTTCCTGCTCTTGCTTCCCATTGGCAAAACCCAATGGAGAGAGAGACTAAGGAGACCTCATTGATGGATCCCATGAAGGTCAGCTTTCTGGAGGACAGGGTAAGGTAAAGAAGGGTGGAGAAATAAATGGAGAGTATTTAGAGGTAATTAGAGAAGGTCTTTTTGAGGAGATGACATTTGAGCTGAGATAACAATGAAGCAAAGATCATAGCGGGGTATGTTCCTACAGATGGGACAGCAAGTGTAAGGGCCTGTGGTAGAAATGAACTAAATATATTTGAGAAACAGAAAGAGGGCTAGAGTGCCTGTAATGCAGAGAGCACAGGGGAGCATGCATGTGTTGAGCTCGGAGAGGTAGACAGCAGGTGGAACATTTTAGACCTTATAAGTGACCATAAGAAGTTTAGATTTTATCCTAAGTGTAATGGGAAGCAAATGGAGAATCTTAAGGTAGTGAGATGCAGTGTGATTTACATTTTGAAAGGATCGCATTAACTGCTTTGTGGAGCCCAGGCTATAGCCGGCTGGGTGTGGGAGGAGGGTGTCTGCTTAAGAGGTGAGAGCAGTAGGCAGGTGAGACATTGTTAGGTTTGGCGAGACGGAAGGGACAGAGAGAGGGAGACGGGAGCCAGGCGCTATTTCAGCCAAAAAGCTTTTTTCCACCAATGTGGAGGGGAGACTGAGCCAGATCAGTTCCCCCAGCAAAGGAAAGCAGGAAGTTTATAAGCCTTTGAGGGTTCTGGCAAGGCAATTTTTAAATTTGTGGTATGTAAGGTGACACAGCCCTTGTGGTCTGTTAACATCTGGTTGCTTAACACTGTTGTGTCAGTTCCTGGAGCAGAAAAGGGGAAGAGAAGGGGGAGAAAGGGGGAGAATTGCTTAACATTGCTATGCAGAAAAGGGGAAGGGGAGTGGAAAAAAGGGAAAAGTTGCTTAACCTTGCTATGTTGAGGTTTAGCGAGCTACGAGGCCTAAGAGACATGAGGGAGCTTGGCCAAAGGTGGTGGAAAAGGAGGTGGAGGGGAGTGGACAGATTGAGAGCCTGTCCGAAAATAGGGAAGACAGGGCTTTATCTTGGATTGCATGTAAGTGGAAAGGAAAAAAGAGGTTGATGTCCAGGTTATGTGGCTTGAGCAATTGACTGGTTTGTCATATTTACTGAGATGGGGAAGTCAGAGGAAGAGCAAATTTGATAGGAAAGCTATGAGTTCTGATTGGGACACATTGTTTAAAATATTCTATAAGCTTCCAGACAAAGATGTCAAGTGGCAGTTGGCCATGAATTTCACTCTCAGGAGAGAAGTCAGGGCTGGAAATATGAATCTCATGTGATAGTTAAAGTGTGTATATGAGAATGGATAGAATTGCCTACTGCAAGATTTTACATAGAAGTGTATTTTTCCAGCAATGTGGAAAGCTAGACATTCTGAAACTCATGTCTGCTACATGACGTCTGAAAATAGTCAATGAAAGAAAAAAATCCCTTTTGAAATAATCAAAACAGCCTTTTAAAAACCTAGTGGAAATCTTCCAAGATTGGGAATAAAGGGAACAGAAGAGAAGTAAATGTTATTGACTGAATGTTTATGTCCCTCCCAAATTTGTGTGTGAATCTCTAACTCCCAGTGGAGCTGTATTTGGAGATGGGCCTTTGAGGAAGTAATTAAGATTAAACGAGGCCATAAGGGTGGGCCCTGATCTGATATGATTAGTTTCCCTATAAGAAGAGACACGAGTGAGCTTGCTCTGTGCAGTCCCACCCCTCCTTCCATGCATGTTTTGAAGAAAGTCAATGTGGGAAGCATTGAGAAGCCAGGAAGAGAGCCCTCCCCAGAAACTGAGTCAGCAGAAACCTTGATCTTGAACTTCTAGCCTCCAGAACCATGAGGAAATAAATTTCTATTGTCGAAGCCACCCCAGTCTGTGGTATTTTGTTATGGCAGCCCTAGCAAACTAATACAGCAAACAAAGCCTGAATCCTCTACATATATTGAAGCCACTGAATATGGGTGGCTTAGAGCTTTGGAACACAAGGGATTTTGGAGACCAAGTCTTGGGTCAGTATAAGACATAGATTAATTAGAGACTATCTTATAGAAATGCAGGACATAGAAAGGGCTGTGTCCCTAAGTAAAGGGTGAACTGAAAAAGGAAACATCCCTCAGAAGCAAATCCAGGGTTGGCCATGGTACTGGATGGAGGTTATGTCTTCTCCTAGGACTCTTCTTCATGGATTTGGCTGAATTTATATTGTTTTTATTGTCTTAAGAAACACAGACTAAAAATTTTAGTTTAAAGTGGACTTTAGGGGGCCGGCCTGGTGGCACACTGCTACAGTGCGCTGCTTGGGAAGCGTGGTGGTGCTCCCGCTGAGGGTTCGGATCCCACATACAGACCGGTTCCCGCTCACTGGCTGAGCGAGGTGCGGGAGCAACACCGAGGGTTGCGATCCCATTGCCGGTCCCGGTCCGGTACGGGGGTGACACTGAGGGTTGCGATCCGTTGCCGGACACGGAAAAAGACTAAAAAAAAAAAAAAAATAAAGTGGACTTTATGGTCCTCAGACACACATCAAAACAACACAAATCTTCCTTAGGGGACTATTCCTTCATTTTAGGCCTCAAAGAGTTCCCACAAATAAAATCCTAGCAAATTTAAAACACATGAAGAAACAAAGTGCTTTAAACAAGGGTTAGCAGACACAAAAACAATGGAACAAGAATTGTAAAATATTCAAATTTGGAATTATTGGATACAGAATACAAAATAAGATGTTATTGCTTAATAAGATAAAAGGAGGAAGTAAAATCTGCCAAAAACAAAGCAAAACAGAACTAAAAAACCCCCACCAAACTCAGCAAATAGATTGGAATAAAAAGAAAATAGAATTTCCAGGAATAAAAAATGTAATAATTTATCAACAAATATTCATGGAGCATCTACTGTGTGACAGTCTTCTAGTTACTGGCTTTACTGCAATGAACAAAACAAAAATATTTGACCTTCTAGGTGGGAAAATAATAACATTTAAAAAACAATGGAAGGTCTAAAGAGCAGATAATTCAAGTTGAAGNAAGAATTAGTGAAGTGGAAAATAAATCTAAAAAAGCAACAGTATACATAGAAATAGAAAAAAGTTAACATCTGCATAGAAATACAAAGATCTAGAAAATGTGACAGATTTAAGTGATAGAGAGGACAGAGAGAAGAAGCTACAAAAGATAAAAGAGTTGCATAAGGAGATAATAAAGAGATTGTGGGAAAAACAATTTTCAAAGAGTTAATGGTTAATAATTTGATGAAAGTCATGATTTTTCAGTTTCATCTTAAAGAAGATTTTAAAAGAAACCTGAGAAAAAAGACATATCACAAAGGAATGTCAAAGACACTGACACCTGACTTCAAGAGTGGGACTCAGAAGATGTGGGGTAGTATCTTCAAAGTGCTGAGATGAATCAACCAGCAACCTAGAATGTATACTCAGAAAAACGATCTTTCAAGAAGGAAGATTAATTATAAAGGCATTTCAGTAAAAGAAAAATGGAGTTTACCAAAAAAAATCCTTGCCCAAATGAATTTCTAAATGAAATACTTCCAGCAGAAGGAAAATAATCCTAACAGGTGGTTTGAGAAGCAAGACAAAATAGTGAGTAAAGA
>NW_007728819.1:107610-108093 GCF_000696425.1 Galeopterus variegatus
GGATTTACACATGGACAGGCACCTTATGGTGGAAATGCACCGAAATGTGGCCCAACAGGCTTCTTATCAGAAAACCTTAAAAGGTGAGAAGACAGTGACACAACACAGTTAAAGTGCTAAGAGAAAAGACTTGTCATCCTTGAATTCTACATTCAGCAAAAGGAAATACCTTTATCAATGCAGGCAAAATAATGACATTCTTAAGTGAATAGAAAAGTAAGAGAATTTGTCACCATCAGGAGTGCTCTAAAAGAAATGATGTTCTAGTTCTTAGGACTAGAGGGAAATGACAGATGGGAGAGCCTTGGCATTTCAAGAATAAAAGAAGAGCAACAAAAATGGGAAATATTTGGGTAAATAGAATAGACTATTTTTCTTTATCTTCCTTAAAATGCATGTGACAGTTGGTAGCAAAAAGTATAGTATTGTCTAGAGGGGTTTCACCTTAGTACAAATGACAAGTATAACATAAAGGGGGAAAAG
>NW_007728819.1:109035-145865 GCF_000696425.1 Galeopterus variegatus
GTATTGTCTAGAGGGGTTTCACCTTAGTACAAATGACAAGTATAACATAAAGGGGGAAAAGAAAAGGGGTCAATAAAGTTGAAAGGCCTGTACATTTTATTTGAGGTGGCAAAATATTAGCTATAAGTAGGCTGAGAAAGGTGTGTATATTGTAGTTCCTACAGGAACTACCAAAACACTAACACCAAGAGATATAACCTCTTAGTAATCAATAGAACAAGTAAGTAGAAAATCAACAAGGATAGAGAAGACCTGGAATTCTTTTCAAGTGTACATGGAGCATTCGATAAGATAATCCGTATAATGATTCATAAGACAAACCTTAAAATTAAAAAAAATAGAAATCATATGAAGTAGGTTTTCTGTCCATAATGAAAACAAATACACTTTTATGTCTATTTCATGTGGTCAATAGATTTTTGGCAAAGGTCAGGAAAGGATTGTTCCTTTAACAAATAATGCTAAAGCAATTACCTAATCATACAAAGGAAAAGCAAATTAAAAATAAAAAAAACAAAACACCCAAAACAAAAACAAAAAAATCCAAACCCAAAACAAACAAAAAACCTCAACCCATACCTCCACTTCATATAAAAATTAACTAAAATGAAACATGAACTAAATATAAAACATAAAACTATAAATCTTCCAGAAGAAAACAGAAGCATTTTCATGATTATGAGTTAAGCAAAGAGTTCTTAGAGATCAAAAGCATGATACAAAAATAAATAAATAAATAAATTGAACTTCATCAAAACTGAAAGAACTTTGTTCTCCAAAAGACAGTTACAAGAATGAAATGACAAGCCATAGTCTAGGAGAAAGTATTTGTAAATCACACGTCTGGTAAAGGACTTGTATTCAGAAAATATAAAGAACTCTCAACATTCAAAGATATAAAAACCAAAATCCCAATTAAAAAACTGGGCAAAGCATCTGAACAGAAATTTCCCCAAAGAATATATACAGATGACAAATAAGCACATGAAAAGGTGTTCTACATCATTAGTCATTAGGGAAATGCATATTGAAATCATAGTTAGCCACCAATACATACCCGTTAGCATGGCTAAAATAAAATAGAAAGGAACCTGACAATATCAAGTAATGGTGAAGATGCAAAGCACCTGGAATTGTCATTTATTGCTGGTGGGAATGCAGAACGGCATAGACTGTTTGGAAAACAGTTTGAAAGTTTCTCAATAAAGATAAACGTATACTTACCATGTGATCCAGCAATCTCAGTCCTACATATTTAATCAAGAGAAATGAAATTGTGTCTTCACTCAAAAACCTGTACGAGAATGTTTATGGCAACTTTACTCATAATTGCTCCACACTGGTAATAATCCGGATGTCCTTCAATTGATGAATGGATAAACAAGTTGTGGTTCCTCAATACAATGGAAGACTACTCAGTAATTAAAAGGAATAAACTATTGATGCACAAACGACATAGATCTCAAGTGCGTCATAATTGCTCCACACTGGTAATAATCCGGATGTCCTTCAATTGATGAATGGATAAACAAGCTGTGCTTCCTCAATACAATGGAAGACTACTCAGTAATTAAAAGGAATAAACTATTGATGCACAAACGACATAGATCTCAAGTGCATTATGCTGAATGGCAGAGGCCATACTGAAAAGGCTGCATAATCTTTGATACCATTTAGGTGACATTCATGAAAAGGCAAAACTGCAGTGGTTGCCAGGGGTTGAAGGTGAGAGGAGGGATTGACAACAAAAAGACAGCATGAGGAAATTTCGAGGGGGTGATCAAACTGTTCTTTGTGAACTATACCTTTGTGAACTGTCATAGAACTGTACACCCAAAAAGTAAATTTTAATGAATATAAATTAAAAAATAAAAATTAAAAAATTCATAGGGAAAAAAATCCATGCGTGCTGGTAGGGAGAGATATTTTGAGTTAAAGAAGCAATAAAGGGGGGTTTCTCATCTATACTGGGGGATTGGGGAAGACTGAGGAAGTGGCTTTCAGCTGAGCTGTGCAAGATGAAGAGGATTTAGTCAGGACAGAAGTGGGGAAAGAGGATTTCAGGCAGAGGAAATAGCTTCTGGAAGTACTTGACAAGGCAAGGGAGCATTTTTGATTCTCAGATACTGAGAGAAAGCTGTTGTGGTTGAGCCTGGAGCACAACGGGGACACTGATGAGAGGTGAGACTTCAGGTGGAGAGACTAAACTTGCAGGGACTAATGGCCACTTAATGACTTTGGCTTCTATCCAAGAACAGTGTAATTTTGCTAGTGATCAGGAGTAATAAGGTTAGATTGAGAACAGTGCCTTAAAAATAGGGCTGCAGGTTGGAGAACGAATTGGAGGTGCACAACTGTACAAACTGGAAGATCTGCTTGGTGAAGTGATGATCCAGTATGAAAGAAAAAATGGTCTGGGACATAACCCTTTTACAGGCTATAATTTACGCTCATTAGAAATACTAAATCTAATGTCACTTTGTAAAAAATTTTGGTGGAATGGAAAGTTGTTCTGTGTGACTAGTGACTCACACAGGTGACTGTCAGCTGACTGCCAGCCAAGGATCTAGTGACCCTAATGAGACTGTCCTTTCTTTCTGTATCTAGTCTAACAATAAGCATCTATCCATTTTATTTTTCTAGAAAATGTTTCAGGAATAAATATTTTAATTGACCCACAAGGCGCACTCTTTTCTTGCATGAATTCAAGAATTTAATAAAATGTTGACATGTGTTTTTTAAAAAAAAAGATTTTAGCAAAGTTTCTGAATACAAGACATGTATTCATATATATACAAAAACTAATTGCCTTCCTGAATTTCATCAATAAGCCACTAACAAACATAAATTTTAAGATGCTATTTACAATAGCAATAAAAAAAGGAATTTGGGAATAAAAATGAAAAAGTATATACAACATCATTATGAAGAAATTACAAAGCTTTATTGAAAGTATATTAGTTTCCTAGGGCTGCCATAACAAATTATCACAAACTTGGCAATTTAAAACAGCAGAAATTTATTTTCTCATAGTTCTGGAGGCTGGAAGTCTGGAACCAAGATGTTGGCAAGGCCGTAGTTCCTCTACAGGCTCTGGTGGAGAATCATTTCTTTCTTCCACCTTCTGTTGGCCCCAGGTGTTCCATGGCTTGTGGCTGCATCACTGCAGTCTCTGTCTTCACCTTCACATGGCCTTCTTTTCCATGTCTGTGTTTCCTCGTCTTCTGTCTCTTATGACACTTATTAGATTTAAATCCAGCTGTATAGTCTAGGACTATATCATCTTGAGATTGTTAATTACACCTGCAAAGATCCTTTCTCAAGTAAGGTTTATATTTACAGGTTCCAGGAGTAAGATCACAGACATATCTTTTTGGGGCCACCATCCATCCCACTATCTACAGTAAAGAATGCAATACATGGAAGTATGTACCATGTTCACAGTTATGAGACAAATATTGTAAAGATGTCAATCCTTGCCAAACTGATCTTGCTAAATTAACTCAAGTATAAAAATTATATACCCAAAGAGTTTTTCAATGAAACCTGACAGTTTGATTCTAAAAGGAACAAATGGCCAATATACTCCTTAAAAAGAACTGGGTGAGTTGATGTGACCAACTAGATATCAAGATTATTTGAAAACTATACAAATAAGACCGTGAGACAGTGGCACAGAGATAAAGAAACACATGTATTGAAACACATATATTGAAGATGTGGCATTGCAGATCAGTGACAAAAGAAGAACTTTTTAGTAAATGTTTCTGCAGCAATAGATAATCCACATTAAAAAAACCCTGAAATTAAGGGGTCTGGCTGATTAGCTCTGGTGGTTAGAGCATGGTGCTGATAACACCAAGGTCCAGGGTTCTATCCCAGTATAAGCTAGTCGCATGCACACACACACAAACCAAGATAAACAAAATAACAAATAAAAAACTGAAACTGGGTTTCTGTCTCATGGGATATTCAAACATCAATCCAGATGTATTAAAGGCTTGCACATGAAAGCCAAAACTCCAATTAATATTTTGAAGAAAATATGGGAAATTATGTTTATGACAACAGAACAGACAATGTTGTCTTAAGCAAAAAACAAAAAGGACTGACAATAAAAGATAAAATTGGTAAAATTTGACTACATTGAAATTATGAACTTTTGTAAATGAAAAAATGTAATGAGAGTAAAAAGCTGAGTCACAAACTTGGTGAAGATATTTAGGATTCATGCAACGAAAGATTGATATGCAGAATATAGAAGAATTTCTGAAAAATTTAAGAAAAATACTAACAAAATATAGATATATTCTATTGTTATGTATGATTATATATATAATATATATATATTAGGGTATATTCTAATATAAAATTGGGCAAAATACATGAGCATGCATTATGGAAGAGGAACTGTGAATACTGAAGCACATGAAAACATGCTTTTATTAGAAATACAATTTAAAATATCCAATGCAATATCACTTTGACCCAGTAGGTTAGCAAAAATTTAAAAGTTGTATTTTTGAGCCTGAGGAGCAACAGAAACTCTTGTTTTTTGTCGTGTATATTGGTACAAGCATTTTGGATAATAAGATGGCATTATCTAGAAAATATAAAGTTGCACACACCCTGTGACTCAGCAATTCTCTTCCCAAGAGTAGACTTTGGGGTCTAGAGAATCTCCTGGACTGTGGACAGCAGACATGGACAAAAGTGTTCACAGAAGCAAGGTTTGTAGTAATAAGTAACTGGAAACAACCTGCACATCCATCAGTAGGCAGAGGAACAAATAAACAATGACAGTCATGTAATGGAACATTTGCTGTATCATAAAAAGGGCAGGGCTGGGATTAGACGGAGGTAAATGAGGCACTCACCTGAAGTGCAAAATTTAAGGGGGTGCCAGAGAACTCAGTAATCAAGATAAATTATAGTTTAATGCTGTGTTTAAAAAGATCAAATTGGCAAACCACAGCCTTCAGGCCAGCCATCTATTTTTGTAAATAAAATTATATAGGGACCAGGGCTGGGGTTAGGGTGAGATAGTGATGTGAAAGTAGAGTCAGCTCCTGTCTTTAAAATGTCATATTTTGTTCACCATAGATTTTCTCATATTAATTTTGATTTTTAAAATATTGCATTGAAATATAATTTATCTTGATAGTGAATTTTTTGGTGTCCCCTTACATTTTGCACCAAAGATGAGTGCCTGACTCGTCTCGCCCTAGTTCTGGCCCTAGATGGGTTGGTTTTACTGTTTTGCTTCATAACATGCAAAAATCTTACAAGAATTCTTTTGAGTTTGTCCAATATTTCAAAGTTTCAAAATCAAATAAAAAGAAAACATTATAAAGAAAAGAGGGCTAAGGAAAGAATTCTGGGTGTGCTCCAAATTTTAGTAATCCGGGAGAGGAGATGTTGCAAGTAAAGGAAACCAAGAAGGAGAAGCCAGCAATGTAGGAAGCAAAACAGACTGGCATTTTCCAAGATTGATATTATCTGCAAGTCTACTCAGTCAAGGCAGCAGCTGCTATAAATAGCTAGACAATCACCTGTTAAATGTGCCCCTTTTCAATCACCTAAACCTATCTTCGGAAATCTTGCCTAATAATAGCCTAGTTGTAAGAAGAAAACACATTGTACATTCACGTGCATGAACCATAAATTATAATGGAAAATTGTGAAAAGCTGTATTTGAGAAATCAAAGGTTTGGGTTTTGTTTTTAGCCTTTTGAGTCGTCAACATGGCATGCTGAATTCATTAGAGAGGCTGCTCTGCCTCTAGTTACCCTACTTTACTGACTGGTACATTCCTTTTATGTTTCAAGCCTCCAGTCAAATGCAGTCTACTCTTGGATGCCTTCTTTGTGGTCAACTGTTCTGTTTTTCATGTTTCATAATTGGCCCCAGAACTGTGAGGGCAAAAAACTATTGAGACACGCTTTGGATGGGAGAAAGGGCCAGATAGAAAGTGAGGGAAAGAGATATAGGATCTCAGATGATTTAAGACAATGGGGCAAGCTGAAGTCCCCAGGAGGGAGAGCTTGTAGTTATGTCTGAGCCGGTTAAAGAAGAAACAGTCAAGAATCTGAACCGAAACACAGAATTAAAAAGAATGAAAGGGAAGCAGGTTATGTATAGTTCTGAGGACTGTATTCAGACACTGGACAAATCCGAGCTCCTTTTTTCCCTCCTCCCTTCTTCCTCCCTCCCTTCCTTTTCCTTAAATGTTTATCAAGCAGCTACTACATGCCAAGTGCTTATTTACAGACAGGGGCTGCTAAGGTTAATAAGACATGCCATGACAGTTTCGGATTGCTGTCCTTATTCTGTTGATTTTAATTTGTGCATTTTTTTCACATTATAACATCCCTGATATTGGACTATGTCTTATAAGCATTTCATAGTTTAATTAACAGAACTTTACTATGTTTTTCAATTAAAAATGACAGATTTGATAAAATACTGTAGAAGTTCAATCTGTCAATCTGGGTCAATCTTGCCTTTTAACTTTACCTACCAGCCATATGATTATAACTGCTGTTTCAAAAAGAAAAGCCACCAATATTAAATGTCTTAGTCTTAGTGTAGAGTTTTCATCAGAAAATGGTTGATTTACATCAACTGCCTTTGATAAATCTATCAAACATATCAAAATTATTATGCTTTTCCTTGATATATTAATACAGTATTACAGATTTCTGAGATCAAATGATCCTTGTATTACTGAAATAAAAATTGTCATAGTGTATTATTATTTTATTTTAGTATGTATTTGATCTTCTAGTGTGTTGTTTCTGCTTTTTCCATCTATATTAAGTAAAAAATTTTTTCTTGCTTTTCTTTTTTTCTTTTCTTTATTACAAATACTCATAAGCTACAATGCTGAATGTCCCTCCTCCTGCCCATGATGTGGGGGCCAGATTCATACTGGGGGCATATGCATTACCAGAAATTACTTTTGTACCCTTTGTCCCCTCCTAATTATCTCCCAACTTCCCCCTCTCCCCTCAACTCCAATTTGTAGCCCTAGGAATGTTCCCTACGTCTGCTGGATCACGGCACTCCTCTGGTCTTTCTTTCCTGCCTTTCTTTCTCTCTTAGCTCCCATATATGAGTGAGCACATGCGGTATTTATCCCTCCGTGCGTTGCTTGTTTCACTAAGCATAAGTTTCTCCAGGTTCATCCATGTTGTTGCAAATGGGAGTATTTCATTCCTTTTTATGGCAGAGTAGTATTCCATAGTGTATATATACCACAGTTTCCTTATCCAGTCATCTATTGATGGACATTTAGGTTGGTTCCATATCTTGGCTATTGTAAACAGAGCTCCAATAAACATGGGCATGCAGATATCTCTTCGACATGATGATTTTCGTTCCTCTGGGTATATACCCAGAAGAGGGATTGCTGGATCATATGAAAGATCTATCTGTAGTTGTTTGAGAAACCTCCAAATTGTTTTCCAAAGAGGTTGTACTAATTTACAGTCCTACCAACAGTGCACTAGTGTTCCCTTCTCTCCACACCCTCGACAGCATTTGTTATTCATCATCTTTTTGATTATAGCCAGTCTAACTGGAGTGAGGTGGTATCTCAATGTGGTTTTAATTTGCATTTCCCTGATGACTAGTGATGTTGAGCATTTTTTCATGTATCTCTGGGTCATTTGTGTGTCTTTCTTTGAGAAATGTCTATTCAGCTCCTTTGCCCATTTTTTAATTGGGTCATTTATTTTTTTTTACTGCATGATTGCTTGAGTTCTATGTATATTCTGGATATTAGTCCCTTGCCAGATGCATAGTTGGCAAAAATTTTCTCCCACTCTATAGGTTGTCTTTTCACTCTGTTGATTGTTTCTTTTGCTGTGCAGAACCTTTTTAGTTTGATATAGTCTCATTTGTTTATTTTTTCTTTTGCTGCTTGTGCTTTCAGGCTCATGTTCATAAAGCCTGTGCACAGACCTAACTGCTGAAGTGTTTCGCCTGTGTATCCTGCAATATTACTGAAGTTATTAACCAGCTCTAGGAGTTTTTTGATAGAGTCTTTACGTTTTTCTATATATAGTATCATCTCATCTGCAAATAGGGAAAGTTTGACTTTATCTTTTCCAATCTGGATTTCCTTTATTTTTTTCTCTTGCCTGATTGCTCTAGCTAGTACCTCCAGTACTATGTTGAATAGAAGTGGTGAGAGTGGACATCCTTGTCTTGTTCCTGTCCTTAAGGAGAAGGCCTTCAATTTTTCCCCATTCACAGTAATACTGGCGGCGGGCTTGTCATAAATGGCTTTTATTGTGTTAAGATATTTTCCTTCTATACCTAATTTGTTGAGAGTCTTTATCATGAAGGAATGTTGAATTTTGTCAAATGCTTTTTCAGCATCTATTGAGATGATCATATGGTCTTTGTCCTTGAGCTTGTTGATGGGATGTATCACATTTACTGACTTTTGTATGTTGAACCATCCTTGCATCCCTGGGATGAATCCCAGTTGATCATAGTGTATAATTTTTTAAATATGTTGCTGTATTCTAATTGCTAATATTTTGCTGAGGATTTTAGCATCTAGGTTCATGAAGGATATTGGCTTGTAATTTTCTTTTTTTGTTGTGTCTTTATCTGGTTTTGGTATCAGAGTTATGTTGGCCTCATAGAATGAGTTTGGGAGAGTAGCATCTGTTTCAATTGTTCGGAACAGTTTCATGAGAATTGGTATTAACTCCTCTTTAAAAGTTTGATAAAATTCAGCTGTAAAGCCATCCGGAACCCGGACTTTTTTTGTTGGAAGATTGGTAATTACTGCTTCAATCTCCTTGCTTCTTATTGGTCTGTTCAGGTTTTCTATCTCTTCTTGGTTAGTCTTGGTAATTTATATGTGTCTAAAAACTTATCCATATCATCCAGATTTTCAAATTTGTTGTCATACAGTTGTTTATAATAGTCTCTAATGATTCTTTGTATTTCTGTGGTGTCAGTTGTAATGTCTCCCTTTTCATTTCCGATTTTCGTTCTTTGGGTCTTCTCTCTCCTTTTTTTGTTAATCTAGCTAATCGTGTGCCTATTTTGTTTATCGTCTCAAAAAACTAACTTTTAGTTTTGTTGATCTTTTCTATTGTTTTTTGGGGTCTCTATTTCATTTAGTCCTGCTCTGATCTTAATTATTTCTTTCCATCTACTGCCTATAGGTTTGGATCGTTGTTGTTTTTCAAGTTCTTTGAGGTATAGCATTAGGTTGTTCATTTGGAGTCTTTCAATTTTTTTGATATAAGCATTTACTGTAAGAAATTTGCCTCTTAGTACTGCTTTTGCAGTATCCCACAAGTTTTGGTATGATGTATCTTTATTTTCATTAGTTTCTAGAAATTTTTTGATTTCCTGTTTAATTTCTTCTTGGACCCATAGGTCATTCAGGAGCCTATCATGTATTTTCCATGTATTTGTATAGCTTCCAGTGATTTGTTTATTGTTTATCTCCAGTGTTAGTTCATTGTTGTCTGAAAAGATTGTTGGAATGATTTAAATTTTTAAAAATTTGTTGAGACTAGATTTGTGACCTAAAATGTGGTCTATCCTGGAGAATGTACTGTGAGCTGACGAGAAGAATGTGTATTCTTTAGTTGTTTGGTGAAATGTTCTATTCATATTTGCCAAGTCCAGTTGGCCTAGGGTGTAGATTAAATCCTGTCTCTTTGTTGACTTGTTGCGTGAAAATCCTGTCGCATACTGAGGGAGGGGTATTCAGATCACCCTCTATTAATGTATTAGGCCCTATCCCATTCTTTAGGTCTAAGAGTGTTTGCTTAATATATCTGGGTGCTCTGGTATTGGGTACATACATGCTTATGATTGTTATGTCTTCTAGCTGGATAGTTCCCTTTATCATTATATGGCCTTCTTTGTCTTTTTAAATGTCTTTTAAAGTCTATTTTAAAGTCTATTTTGTCTGATATAAGAATAGCTACTCCTGCTCGTTTTTGGTTTCCATTTGCATGGTACATCTTTTTCCATTTTTAGTCTATGAGTGTCTTTACAGGTGAGGATAGCATATACTTGGGTCTAGCTTTTTAATCCAGTCAGTTAGTCTGTGTCTTTTGAATGGGGAGTTTAGTCCATTCACATTCAGAGTAGTTATTGAGAAGTGTTGTTTAATGCCTGTCATTTAATTGCTACTTGTTTAGGTGGTTTAACTATCTTTTGATCAGTTTCCCCTTTTATTTCTCTTCTTCAATGTGAGTTGGGAATTAAGGCAGAATGATTTAGCTTCTTTCTCTTTCTTGCTGGCATTTTTGTTTTAACTGTGGGTTTTGCTCTTTCTTGTGTATTCGTGATGATGGTCACCATTATTCAGATTCCAGATGAATGACTCCCTTGAGAATTTCTTGCAGGGCTGGTCATGTGGTGGTGAACTGCCATAACTTTTGTTATCTGAGAAATACACTATTTCTCCCTCGTTTCTAAAGGAGAGCCTTGCTGGGTAAAGAATTCTTGGCTGGCAGTTTTTTTCTTTTAGTGTTTTGAATATATTACTCCACTTTCTTTTGGCCTGTAGGGTTTCAGTTGAGAAGTCTGCTGTTAGTTTGATGGGGGTTCCCCTATAAGTGACCTGATGCTTTTCTCTTGCTGCTTGTAGAATTCTCTCTTTGCCTTTGAGCTTTGTGAATTTAACTATATTATGTCTTGGGGAGGATCTTTTTGGGTTGAGTCTGTATGTGGACCTTTGAGCTTCCTGGATCTGAAGGTCTGTATCTCACCTACACCTGGGAAGTTTTCTGTTACTATTTCCTTGAGTAGATTTTCGATACCTTTTCCTTTCTCCTGCCCTTCAGGAATACTCACAATTCAGATGTTAGAGCACTTGAGGTTGTCTGCTATCTCTCGTAGGTTTTTCTCATTATTTTTAATTCTTTTCCCCCTTTTTTTGTCTGCCTGACTTATTTCAAAAAGACCATCTTCAAACTCTGAAATTCTTTCTTCTGCTTGCTCTACCCTGCTGCTCAAGCTCTCAGTTGTGTTTTTTAGTTCATTGATATAAGCATTTACTGCAAGAAATTTGCCTCTTAGTACTGCTTTTGCAGTATACCACAAGTTTTGGTATGATGTCTTTCATTTCTAGAAGTTCTGCTACACTCTTTTTATGGTATTAATCTCTTTGTAGATTTTCTCCTTCATATTCTGGATGTTTTTTCTTGTTTCATTGTGTTCTCTGATTGAGTCTTCCTTTATCTTCCTTTATTTCTTCAAGTTTTCTTTTTTTTTTTTCTTTTCCTTTTTTCGTGACCGGTAACAGGATCGCAACCCTCGGTGTCGCGCCTGCACCGTGCTCAACCAGTGAGTGGACCGGTCTCTATATGGGATCCGAACCCTTGGCAGGAGCACCGCCGAGCTCCCAAGCACCGCACTCTACTGAGTGCACCAACGGGCCGGCCCTCTTCAAGTTTTCTTAAGATCATTGCTTGAAATTCTTTTTCAGACATTTCAAGTTTTCTCTGTTCCATGGAGTCTGACTATGGAGCATTACTATATCCTTCTGGTGATGTCATTTCTTCTTGATTGTTTGTGCTTCTAGTGTTTTTTCACTGATGCTTGGTCATTTGGTAGGCGGTTTGCTTCTTCTTTTACACTGAGGTCAGCTGTGGGGTGGCCTCTCAACCAGTGAGCGGACCGGTCTCTATATGGGATCCGAACCCTTGGCAGGAGCGCCGCCGAGCTCCCAAGCACCGCACTCTACTGAGTGCACCAACGGGCCGGCCCTCTTCAAGTTTTCTTAAGATCATTGCTTGAAATTCTTTTTCAGACATTTCAAGTTTTCTCTGTTCCATGGAGTCTGACTATGGAGCATTACTATATCCTTCTGGTGATGTCATTTCTTCTTGATTGTTTGTGCTTCTAGTGTTTTTTCACTGATGCTTGGTCATTTGGTAGGCGGTTTGCTTCTTCTTTTACACTGAGGTCAGCTGTGGGGTGGCCTTGGTTGCTACTGTGGGGGGGTGAATTGTCTTTGCTTGACAGTAGGTGTGGTGGTGGTTATGTTAAACCACCTTGGTTCCTGTTCTAGACTCTGTGGTTGTAGAATGAGCTTCTAGCACGTGGAGTTCTGCTGGGCCAAACTCAGTGGGTCAGAACTATAGGCTGGTGCTCCCCCCTGGGTCTGAGGCAGGGTGAGGGGCTGTGTGGAGCCATGTGGTTCCACTGGCTGGTGTTGCTGCCAGCTGCCCCGGTGGGCTCACCTGCGTGATGTCGGTTCAGGGCATGGGGGCCGGGCCTGGAGCTCCCCCCCTGCCTGGGTCCAAGGCAGAGGGGTGAGGGGGCTGCATTGAGCTGCGGTTCCACTGGCTGGCACTGGTGTGCCCACCCGTGTGATGCCAGTTCAGGGCAGGGGGGCTAGGGTGGAGCTCCCCCCCTGCATGGGTCTGAGGCAGCTGGGTGAGGGGGCCGCGTGTAGCCACCCCGTTCTGCTATCTGGTGCTGCTGCTAGCCGCTCCCGGCAGGCTCCCCTATGCGGAGCTGTTTCAGGGCACAGGAGCAGAGCCTGGAGCTCCCCCCCACCAGGGTTCAAGCTATAGTAAGTAAAATTAAACTGCATGATATCTGTGTGTGTGTGTGTTTGTGTGCACGTGTGTGTGTGTATGTGTATTTGCCATTTGGGTCAGGTTTGCTATCAGCATTATGGAAATTCTTAAATTGGGAAGCCTTTCCATATCTTCTTTAGATTCTGTAAAATTTCCAATTCATGCTCTGTTTCTTAAAAAGGTGTAACTTTGGGCAAGTTGCTTAACTTGGTTTTTTTAAAAATAATTTTAGTTTATTTTATTTATTGAATCAAAATTTATTATACATATTTTTTGGGTTCAACATTGAGATATGTTGATCAAATCAATATTACTAGCATAAATATTGTTACAAATCATAAGTATTCTTTATGCCCCTTGTCCAATCTCTCCCCATCCCTCTCTCCCTCCCCCGTCCCCCCTCTAATTACCCTATATTTCTTCTCTCCCTCCAAAAGAATAATGGTTACTCTATTGATTTGTTGCCTAGATGATCTGTCCAATGCTGAGAGGTGTGATCAAGTTCCCCGATATTATCATAGAGCAGATGCTTCTTCTGTCACTCTAAAAGTGGCTTTGTGGAGAGAGACATCCTCTTCTTTTCCTTATCTCTGCTAGTGACTCTCCTTGTGTCAATGCACTCCAGCCATGGTTATTGTGGTGGCTGTGGTGGGCCACCTATGTGGGGGTGATGTTTTTGGCATGCTGCTTGGCACTGGTGGTGTGCCTGGTTCCCAGCTCCAAGCCTTAGGTCTCTGGGCAGGCCTGAGGTGCTGGCATGGTGTGCCTCATTGTGGGAGGAGGGTCTGGTACCGTTCTCCATGCCTTGGGTCACCCGGCAGGCCCCAAATTGCTGGCACAGTGTGCCTGGTTGTGGAAGGAGGCTGAGGCACTGGTGTGGTGTGCCTGGATGTGTGAGTGGGGTCTGGCCCTCTGCTCCAAGCCTCTGGTTCCCAGGCAGGCCCCAAGGCTCTGGTGGTGTGCCTGGGCCAGAACTAATTTTTTGTCCTTTGCTTACTTTTAAAATGGGGGAGCTTCCTGTGGGAACCAGTACTTGAGCTGCGTGGTTGAGCTAAATTGCTGCTTTGCTGCTGTTTCCTTAGGGAAGGCCTTTTGTGCAGCTCGGGGTTTAACGGCTGACCTTATAGGTACTTCTGACTCTCCAGAGACCTGGTGGATCCGGGTTGTGTAGAATCTCTGATCTGGGCCTGAGTCTTTTCATCAAACTGCATCCTATGCAATTCTGCATTCCCAACCAGTCTCCTCTGAGTGGTCCTGCGCTGATGGGGGGCACGTTGGCTGTCCCTGCTGTGTCCCAGTTGGGCCAGTGCTGTTCTCCCAGTGGGCCCATCTCCCCCACTGCCTGTGCTCCAAACACTTCCCATGGGATGGGCCCTGTGCCAGTCCATTGTGATGATTCACTGGTCTCTAAATAGATCCCTGTTTTCAGTTGTTCTGGCTCCTTGCTCCTTCTGGGTCAACAGGAACCCTATTAGTGGTCTTGCTGTCCTGGGGGCCACCAAGGCCCTCTTCTCCCCTGCTGCTTCCAAGTAATTCCATCTGAAGGGCACAGCTGTGGCTTCTGCTGGCTTCTGCTCCATGCACTTAGCAGTTCCAGCGTTAAAGCAGCTGTGGCCCAAAACACTTCCGAGCAGTTATTTCTTTCTCTCATCGTGGCTTCTCCCCCTTTATGAACTCTGTAGGTCTCTCCTCCTCTTCCCCTGAGCTCCAGTGGCCCCACCTTGGCTAATGTTACATTTTTATAGTTGTAAATTGGTTGATTTGTGGGAGAGTGATGCTGGGGACTGTCTATTCTGCCATCTTGACTGGAACCCAAGTTACCTTTTTTTTTTTTTTTTTTTAAGAGACGGGTCCCACTATGTTGCCCAGGCTGGAGTGCAGTGGCTCTTCACAGCCGCGATTCCACTACTGATCAGAACTAGAGTTTTGACTGTGTGGTCACCCCTCCTTAGGCAACCTGGTGGTTCCCCACTCTATGAGCCTGGAGTGATGGGCTTTTTCTTCATGTCCGAACTCATGGTATTTAGCAAAGATTCCTTCATTTCTTAAATACCAGCATTACTATAACATGTTCCCTGTTTTTATAATATGTATAGGTTATTTCAATAGAAACCTTGGGTGGAATGAAGGGTAGGTAAATGCATCCTCAAGCTGTTATTTTTAACTGAAAGCCATCTCTGCTTTTATGAAATCTGGGACAGCTACCAAATTAACACCCATATGTACTGGTAATGGCTGGCAAAGTAGGGATTCGGGGGCAGAAGATTATGCTATATTTTTATTCCATTTCTCAGTCATCACCTACAAGCAGATGTCTTCTACAAGACCATCAATTTAGTGGCTGAGAGTGTCTTGGAAAGAGGAAACCAAGATATTTTCCTTAATGCTTGGTCTTCCAATATTTTTGGTATCAAGAAGTCACCAGATCAGTGACATGTTCAATAATGGCATGCTGCTTCCTCCATTCTGCAGTCCCATCTGTTGGTGCTGTCAGGGTCCATCAGGGACACAGGTGGATGCCTTTGTAAAACCTCTGTTCTACCCACTGTAAACCATTTCATGTTAATAAGATTCACCTTCAGGTGGATGGAAATTCAAATCATTTTTCCCATATGTGAATTTTCTTCTTCTCAATATAGATGACTGCACATGCTCATCAAATTAGACTGAAGAATTTAGGTTCTATTTCCCAGATAATTCCTTCTTCAGGTTCTGGCAAGATTTCCTCTTACCTCCCACTAACCGCTGAGTACTAGGTAGTGCCCAAATTCAGTGAGTTAAGAGCGAAAATTTCAGAAGCTTAGCATTTAGCCAAAGCCTCAGAGCTGCAGCAAGAGAGAAAGTATGCCAGGATTTCAGTTATTTCTGAGAGGCGCATGGGAGACAGGATACTTGAGTAGAAAAGCCTGTTAATAACCGAGACTTGATATAGCACTACTGTGGGGACTCGGTGCAGGAATACCTAGATGATGTGGCATTTAATGTGAAGTGTACCTGCTGTAGACTGGATGCCCCCTCCCCCCAACCTCACTGAGGCTTAATCCCCTCTGTAACTGTTCTGGGTGGGAAATCCTATTATGGTAATTGAAAGGTGGGACCTTGAAGAGGTGATTAGGTTGTAGAACCATGCGGTAGTAAATGGATTAAAAATGGTGGTCATGGGTGTGGTTCTGAGGGCTTGAGTTATGCAAATACAGGATCTTTATTTAAAAATGAGCAAATATTGCCTTAGCACCTGGTTTGCATTGTCGGTCACTTGGAAGGAGTGGGGAGGTAGATCAATTTGCATATGAAGTCTAAGGATTATCTGCAAGGTGAGGTAAAAAAAGAAACTGATATTCCTTTAACTTCATTAGACTTAGAGAAATCAATTGGGATGAACTGAGGTACCTCTAACCTAGGCAACCCGGAAAGGGAGAACATAAAGCAGTTGAAATAAAATCCTCTGGAGGAGAAGAGAAGTCTAAATTGACAACCTCCTCAGGGACTAATGGGAAACTGTTTAGACACAACATGTAGCTAATGCTGGAAGCTTCTTAGAACCCTGCCACCAAGGCATAGTGGCTGTGGTTTGGGAAAAATGACAAGTCATGGGAATGTAGACAGTGTTGTAGCTAGTGTATTTGACACCCCAGACTGAATTTTTAAAAATAACTCCCTCCTCCATATGACCAATGAAATTACTTTCAGTAATAGTAGTGAAATTAAACAAATATATATCACATATAAACTGATGTTTGGGCTTCCGAAGAAAAATGTTACCTCTCACAGTTCACGCCTTTTTACTGTTTTAAATTTTAAACAAAAATAAAAGCCAACAGTTGACCCAGAATGGCAGGAGTTGAAGTAACTTAAGTTCAATTTCTTCATTTTTATAGTCACAATGATTGTGTGCTGAGAAAATATTTGCTATTTATTTTGAATATGTAGTACCACAGGGGTCTGATGCACAAACTGCCCTGAAGCAAGCTTGAGTATAATTCTAAACTGTTGGGAATTTATTCTTGAAATGGATACGTGTAGCTGAGTTGGCCTGTATTGGGGAGCAACTGTATACCTGGGAATTCTCTGAAGAGAGTTGGTGTAGAATACAATGTTTATTGAGGGATAAGCAATAACGATGTGCTCATTTCAAGTGTACATAGCTATTGAGAACAGAGGTTTTCAAACTTGAGTGCACATGAGAATCAACTGAATGGCTTGTTAAGACAGATTGCTGGGTACCCCCAACCCCAAGTCTCTGATTCAGTTGGTCTGGGATGGGGTCCAGGAATGTGGCTTTCTATCCAGTTCCCAGGTGATTCTGGCGCTGCTGCTTCAACACCACACTTTGAGAACCAGCATTTTTTTTTTTTTTTTTTTAGCACTTGGACCTACAGAAGACTTTTTCAGGGAGGAATATTTGATCACTGACACTGTTTAGAATCACCAGCTCATGGTATTATGAAGGCAGACTGCTTTCTAATCACTTATATTATTGTTTTAGATTCTCTTCCAGACACATGCCCTCTCTGGCTGCCCACATGGACTGCTCTCAAAACCCTGTTCCTGGTGTGGAATAAAATGAGCAGGAACTCTAGACTTCAGGGGGCCATCACAGCAGCTCTCTCTGGCATCTAGACCTGCAAGAGTATCCCAGTTGCAGTGGACAAGTGTTATCTCTTGAACTTTGCAGAACTGATAGATGATGACCCCATGCAACAGCAAGAAGCCATGACACTATTGAATTGGTGATGATTCCTCTTTTTCTATTTATTGTTTGCATTTACCACCTCCCTTTAGTTTGAGTAAGGCTTTTTGGACAATATAGGTAAAGGAAAACTCAAGAGGAATACTGGACTGACAACGGTAGAGCGAATAATTGAAAAAAAAAAGTGACGTGAGCACATCGTTCTTGAGTTTGTGAACAAGGCAATACTATTGATATCTACAGTATATTTTGTTATAGCCAAGAGACCAAATCACATACAAAGTATTTAACACACATTCGATGTTTAAAAACGTGTTGAATTGATCTATGACAAGACTTTATGAATGAAGCTATCAGAATCACCAGAGCAACTTCTAAAAAATATAAAAATTTAGGCTTTCATAGATCTACTGAATCAGAATTTTTGGTATATGGAGTCTGTGAATCTATATTAATAAAAGTCCCATAAGATGACTCTAATGCTCAGCTGTGATTGGGACCAGTAGTATATAATAAGAATATGAGAAGAATTCATTCTAGCTCACTGGGAAAGTGAAAAGGATCCTGTTTCCTAGCATCCTGGTTAGTGTTCCCAAATTCACTTTCTTTCCTTTGACTCTCTTAAAACAATATCCCTAAATCAAAACTGAAGACCAAGAGATTATTGACATCACTGCTGTGTGTCACACCTTCTGCTTGAGAATGCTGCTGGGTTCTTGTCGATGTTTGGCGGTTTTGCCAGCACATCCTAAATTAAATAAAATAGCTGCTTCTCTTAGCAGGGCATTGGAATGACTTCAGCTAAGAATTGATCCAGCAACAAATAATATATGATGATATGAAAAGCCTCAGGCTCAGAATATCTACAATTAGAAAGAATCCTACGGAGATTGAGGTGTGCTACGATGAATAGTCTCCACTCCAGTCTCAGCCCATTGCACACACAGCAACCTCTTATTTTCTTAGATTCTCATGGCCAGAATACTCAGTAAGAAATAATTTGATCTTTCATGTGGGATTTCAGGCTTTTTGAATGAATATGATGAAAACTGTGAAAATATCCAGAAACTGATAATCTGAAAGGACAGAGTTGCCCCAATAGCCCTTGGAAGGTTAGAAAAGCTGAAGAAAAGAGAAGACAGAGTCCTTTATGCAGAGCTTCATGGTACTGTCCAGACTCTTCCATGTTTCAAAACTGTAAAACGGACTCAGAAACAGGAGCCAACCCCCGACCCCTGCCCCATCCTGAATTGGTTACGGCTAGCTTTAGCTATGAATGACATAAATCCACACATATTAATGATGTAATCGACATAGACATTTACTTCTCTCCCACAAAAACAACATCCAGAGGCAAGCAGTTTAAGGCCGGCGTGATGAGGTCCCATTGTCAGTGGCCCTTACTTTTTCTATGTTGCTGCTTTGCCATTGTCAAAATGTGGCTTTCCTTTCATGCTGCAGGTGGGCTGTTTGAGTTCAGGAATCAGGCCCACAATCTGGCCAGCAGGAAGACTGGGGAGAGGAGAGCACATCCCCCTTTTAAAGAATATGCCATTGGCCAGAATTGAGCCACATCTGTTTGTCAAGAACGCTGGGAAATGTAATGTTTATTCCACGGGACCATGGCATTAACTAAAATCTGGAGTTCCATTGTTAAGAAAAAACTGGAGAGTAGGTAATAGGGGACAAATCACTGCTTTGAGCCCACCTCCTTATAGGCAACCATTGTTACCAGATTTTTGTGTAGCCTTCAAAGATATTTTATATAAATATACAATTACATATGCGTGCATATGCATAACCCTGCTTCTCTTTTTTAAATTACTAGAAGCCTACAAATTACACTTCACTGTTTCTTTTTTTTTCTGTATATCAGATATATTTAGAAGATCATTCCAAATTTGTTGATATAGATTTATCTTATCCTTTTTTTCATGGTTGCAGAGCTTTCTATATAAGTGACGTACCATAACTAAAATCCTATAATGACATTTAATTATGTTTTGGTCTTATCTATGATGAATAGGCTATAATGGCTCTCATTCTAAGTTTGCTAACATATGTAAACCTGTAGGATATATTCCTAGAAGAGGTTGCTGGTCTAAATTTTGATAGCTATTATCAAATAGCCTCCAAAGTATTCCATATTGTACTTCCTCTAAAAAGTGTAATGGTGTCTATTTTCTAAAGTTCTAGCCTTACAGTGTGCTATAAATATTTCATTTTCTGCTTCTCTGGTAGGGGAAACATATTATCTCTTTGCCATTTTACATGCAGTTATTTTCTATCTTCTCATTAATTTTAAAGCTATTTGTATTTTTTATTCTATGAACTCTGGTCATATTATTTAATTATTTTTTCATTGGAGTGTAGATATTTTTATTTTTTATTTTATTTTATTTTTCCTTTTTGTCTTTTTTTTTTACTGACCAGTAATGGGATCGCAACCCTCGGTGTTGCGCCCGCACCGGGGACCGGAAACGGGATCGCAACCCTCGGTGTTGTGTCCACACCGCGCTCAGCCAGTGAGTGGGAACCGGTCTCCACATGGGATCTGAACCCTCGGCGGGAGCGCCACCACGCTCCCAAGTGGCGCACTCTCCAGTGCGCCACCAGGCCGGCCCTAGATATTTTTCTTATTGATTTGAACTCTTTATATATTAAGAAAGTTATAATATTTTCTGTCATATGTGCTGCAGTTATTTTTTTCCTGGTTTTTTCCCATGACTTTTAACTTAATTAGTGGTATTTTTCCATGCTGAAATGTGTAATTTGTATGTTTTAAATATGTCAGTTAGCTTTTTAATAGCTCTTTGGTTCTATTTCTTACTTAGAAAGGTCTTCCCTACTCCAACATTATAAAAGCATCATCTCGTATTTTCTTCTAGCACATTTATTCTTTCATTTTTTTAAGTTTAAATATTTTATCCATCTGAAATTTTTTCTATTGTAAGAAATGAGGAAGAAACACAATTTTACTTTTTGCCAGATGGTTAACCAGTTGTACCACTGCTATTTATTGAATAGCCCATTTTTTCTACACTGAATTAAAATGCCACCTTTATCATATTCTAAAAAACTGTATGTGCCCCAATCTATTTCTGGACTTTTCATCTGTTTCATTGATCTGTCTATGCAGGCACCACTACCAAACTTTTTAAATTACTTGTAGATTTATAATACATTTTCATATACAATGTAAGGGTTATTTACCTTTATTATTCATCAGATTTTCATTTAATTCATTAGAATTATTCATTTAAAGTTTGTCAGAATTTTCCTAGCTATTATGGCTTGCTTATTTTTCCAATAAAATTTAGAATTTACTAGTTTAGTGCAAAGAAAAACCTATAGACATTTATGGATTATTTAATAGAAAATAACTTTATGGTATTAAATCTTTGATTTGAAGTAGTACTTGAAAGTTTTCTTCACATGGATGCTGCATTTTTTGTTCTGTTATCCTTGTGCATATTTTTTTGTTGTTGTAATTGGCTGTTTCTAAATGTAGAAAATGTAGAAAAATGTAGAAAAAATAGTTAAAATTATTATACTGGTTTTTCTTATTATTTGTAATAGTTTTTCGGCACATTTTCCTGAGTTTTCCAGATATACAATTATATCTGCTGCAAATAATAATCTAGACACTTCCTTTCTCATTTTTATTCCTAATATTTCATTCTCTTGTCTAATTACATTAATTACACTGATAGTTCCAGAACAAAATAGAATAATAGAAAGAGAAACTCTTCCTTCAAATAAACTTTTTTTTTGGAAATCAGATATATAGAAGAGATAACAGTGAAGCTGTTCTGGTCAATGACAAGGGGTTCCTGACATCCACCAACTCTTCTTCCTTCACTCTTATACCCTTCACACTGGATCCTGTGTGAGGACTGCTAGGGTTAATGGAATGTAGTTTGAAAACCACTCACTGATCCTGTGTAACACCTTATTTTGTTGATGAGAAATCAGACTCAGAGAGATTAAAGATTTATCCAAAGTAAAAAAATAAATAAATAAATAAAAAGTAACGTTAGCATTTTTTTTAGGTAAAAATATTTTATTATGTGAAACAAATGAATTCAATCTATTGTTATTTTCACTTATTCATTAATTCACTTTTTAAACAAATGAATACTAAGAATACATAGTCTAGGGCAGGGATCAGCAAACTAGGACCCATCAGCGAAAATTTAGCCTACTTCCTATTCATATGTGGCCTGTGAGTTAAGAATAACAATGTTTTTTATATTTTAAATGCTTGGAAAAAAAACTGAAAGAAGACTATTTCATGACATAAGAAAATGGTCGAAATTCATATTTTAGTATCCATCAAGCTGTATTGGAAGACAGACACGCTCACTCATTTATGTATTTCTGATTTCTTGCTACAATGACAAAGTTGAATAGTTGTGACAGAGACCATATGGCCCACAGAGCCTAAAATACTTACTATCTGGCTCTGAAAATTTTGCTAATCCCTTGTCTAAGGCAGTGGTTCTCAAAGTGTCAGAATTGTTGAGAGTGGCCCAGGAATCTGTATTTTGAATAAGCTCCTCCCCTCCATTCTTACGCCTATGAAGTGACACCAGTATGGAAATTGATAGAAGCAATATGAGATGATAAATACCTCAATGGCTGTAGGTGGGCAGCAGAAGTAGGTAAGACAGCACCTAGATCTTTCTGGGGGGATCCAGAAGTCTTCACCTCACATGTTGATACTGAAGGAAAAGTAAGCATTTTCATTCCAGAAGAGCAGAAATTAAGAATTCCAGAGGAAGGTCAGAGACAGTCTAGGATGTTCACAGAACTGAACATTGTTCCAAGAGACCATATAAAATAGCATTGAAGAATGTAGACCCTGAAGCCCCTCCATCATTTATTATCTGAGGGACCCGGGGCAAGTCATGTAACCTCTTGGTGCCTCAGTCTCCATATCTGCAACTGGATCTACTAACTGTGTTTCAGTTTACTCAAATGCAAAATAGGTTGTTATGAAGGTAATTAAGACTGCTTAGAACAGTGCCTGGAACACACTAAATGAGATGTAAGAGTTGTTACTATGGACAGAGAGTGAAGTCAGAGGGTGAGGTGGGAAGAGATGAGGTTGGAGAGGTAAGGCAGGCTAGATCTCGAAGGGCTTGTGAGCTTAGACAAAATGTTGTCAAGATGAGTGTCTGTGGCAGACTGTTACATTGGTGGCCTCCAATGAAACACAGCCCACAGTACTCACATCTTGCCATCTCCTTTCACATTGACTCTGGATGTTGCCATGGAACTTGCTCTGCCTAATTGAACATTGGCAAGCAGAGGCTTGGTAAGTACATTGGGGTTTACCCTCTTGGAAAACTCCTTAAAACCCTGATGCACCATGTAAACGGGATCAGTCATCCTGCTGGAAAGACAGAGAGGGATGCCCAGCCAGGTGCCAGCATGTCCAGCCTCTCAGTGGAGATGCCAGACCTATGAGTAATGCTGTCTTGGATTTCCAGCCCCAGTTGAACTGTGAGATGACTGCAGCCGCAAGAGTGATCCCAGACAACAACAGCAGAAGAACCACCTCCCTGAGCCCAGCCCAGATTGAAAAATTGTGATTGAATATATGGTGGTTGTTTTAAGTCATCATGGAAATAGGGAACTGAAACATCAACACTAAAACATTTTGTTCATGAACATGACAGGATTTGTATATATCAAAGGGTACTTTGGTGGCAGTATGTGAGATGGTATGAGATTAGAAGAAAGAATACTGATGAGGCTGTTATTTTAATAGTCCAAAAGAAAAATGATACAGAACTGAATTAAGGCTGTGGGAGAGAGATGAGAAGGTTTTCTTCTCTGCTGAGTGCCCCTGACAGACCCCTGCCCCCAGTTTCTTTACCCTCCTCATTCATGCTTTACTCCCAAGAGTTTAAATATTTTGGGATCTTACAGTTCTAGAAATTTCAATATTCTACCCTTACATACGATTTAGGTAGAAAATATTTTTTTTCTTCCAGAATTGTGAAGGCTGTGGTTTGTTGTCCTAGTGCAATTCTGATTCTTATATTGTTCTATCTAATATGGTCTTCATTTCTTTCTGAATGTATCAAAGACTTTTTATTTATTCCTGGCATTTGAAATTTCACCATGATGTGCATGGTTCTCTTTTTCACTTATTGTACCACCTACACATTGGGCTTCCAACCTGGATACATAAGACCTTCAGCTACGGGTGATGTTCTAATATTCTTTCTTTGATACCTTGCTTTAATTCTCTATTCTCTCCTTATGGAACTCCTATTAATCAGAAGTCAAAGCTCCGACATCTAATTTCCATGTCTTTTATATCCTAGTGTCATTTTTCTGACTTTTTATTTTATTTAATTTATTTTTTCCTAATGAAGAGTTACTTTGACTTTTTTTTCCCTTTTTGTCTTTTTTACTGACTGGCAACGGGATCGCAACCCTCGGTGTTGCGCCCGCACCGCGCTCAGCCAGTGAGCAGGAACCGGTCTCCACATGGGATCCGAACCCTCGGCGGGAGGGCCACTGCGCTCCCAAGCGGCGCACTCTCCAGTGCGCCACCGAGCCGGCCCTACTTTGACTTTTTAATTTTAACTTTTGATCTATTCATTGACTCTATCTTTCAAAGGGGGGACTTACTGAAGTCTGAGAGACTTGAGCATCTGCAGGAAATAAAACAACAAAGAACAAGAAGTTGAAGATATGGGAAAGAGAGAAGGAAACTTTCAAGGAGCTGGGAAAGAATGGAATCCTCAGATGGACTGACTCACTAGTCTAGCTTAAGAATAGGGAAAAGCCTCATTCTCAGAGACGCAATAAGTACAGCTATGTATAACACTAAAGGTAGCATTGTGTAGTGTTTTAAATGTAGACTCAAAGTCAAAGACATCTGTGTTTAAGTTCTGACTCAGTCACTAGCTCTGTAACTGTGTCTTTGATGCTGGAGCCTTTCTTTTTTTTATTTTTTGGTGGATCTCTCTTAGATACACATATACACTAACACAGTCATGCATTGCTTAACAGTGGGAATACATTCTGTGAAATGCATCATTAGGCTGTTTTGTCATTGTGCAAACATCATAGAGTATACTTCCGCAATCCTAGATGGTATAGCCTAGGCTATATGGTATAGCCATTATAATTGTCTGGGGTCACCATCATATATATGGTCCATCATTGACCAAAACATCATTATGTGGCACATGACTGCATGTGTGTGTATGTATATGTATATGTATATGTATATATATATGTATATGTATATGTATATGTATATGTATATGTATATATAAATGGGGGCAGGGATATAAAAATAATAATACCTAGTTCATAGGATTGTCAATGTTTTAAACACTATAGACCAAAATGTTTATAAAATGTTTATAAATTTAAAGGAGAAAGTAGAAGTGAAGTGTGTGGGCTCTGTAGTTATACTAATTTTTTTACTTTCTGATGTATATTGACAAACACCTGCATTTGGACCTGTTGGGAAAATATAAAAAACCGGTCAGGGCCCCTGGATGTTTGGAATCTTGCCGGGCATCTGATGTGGATACGCGCATGTGCATGGGTGTTCCCTGTTATTGTTTAATGTGATTGCGCACGTGCACCCAGGTGTTTTGGATTATGGACTTGAGTATAGGGGACTAAGGGCTCTGATGCGAGAAGCTTCTGAAGACACTGCAGGAAGCCGCTAAGGTGGCTGCTCCTATCTGTTAATAAAGCCTATTATTTCTTCACCCACGGCTCCCAGGACCTTTTCCTATTACCTAGCTTGTAGATCTGCATGTGGAGGGTTTGTGACCCAGTCTGTACAATGGGCTTGAGGGGTCTGTGAGCCCTACCTAGCCCCAGCTCTACAGGACCCATCGTTATGTAGCCAACATTAACTGAGTGCTTAGTAGAGTCCAGGTACTATGATACATAATCATAATAAACTTTGATTATTTAACCTAGAACCTGACACCTAGAAGAACATTGTAGATATTACATCTTCAAAGATATGTTCAGATTAAGATGATTTTAAACAAGGAAAAAAGAAAGATTTAACACCTAGTGTAGTGGATTGAATTATGCCCCCCCCAAAACTATTGAAGCTTGAATTCTTTCCCAAGTTTTATGTGTTAGAAACTTAGTCCCCACTGTGATTGTTAAGAGGGTGGGAAATCCTATTATGGTAATTGAAAGGTGGAGCCTTAAAGAGGTGATTGGATCGTAGGATCCTGCAGTAGTGAATGGATTAAAAATGGTGGTCAGAGGTATGGTTCTGAGGGCTTTAAAAGAAGAGGAGAGTCTGTCTTTCTCTCTGCTCTCTCAGCTTCCACCATCTTGCAATGTGAGACCCCTGGGTCACTGTCGCCACCACCATATGGACTTTGGACTTCTCAGCCTCAAACACTGTAAGCCATAAATTTCATTTTTCTTTATAAATCACCTAGTTTCAGGTATTCTGTTATAGCAACACAAAACGGACTAATACACCTAGTAATCTCCATCTTTGTGAAGCAGAAATCAAGGAAACCTGGTGAACGTGTGAGTGAGAGTGTTGGGGAGAGTGACGGGGGAGTGAGAAGTAAGCTTAGGTCTCTGCAGTGTAGCACTGTGTAGTAGTGGTGAGGACCTGCCGAGATTAGACACGACAGTTGGAAGTGGCTCCTTTATACATCATTAAGAAAATTAAGTCATTTTCTCCAGCACCCCTCAGTAGTGTAGAGGTCCTACTGAGGGGTGCTGGAGAAATATTTGGACTGAACCAGGTTAGAAATTGGAGGATGAGTGTCATGGAGAGACAAGGGAATCAAAAGTGATGATAAAATATTAGTTGAAACAAAGTCTCATATGGTCTGTATTAGAGGGGGAAGGAAGATGGCAGGAGGTCATGTTTTGCCTGGAGAAGAAGTGAAGGTCATGATGGACAAGGGAAAGACTGCAGGCTTGGTGAAAGTATGGAGGTGAGAACACTGATAGCTACACACTTGATGTGAGCTACAGCAGAGTCTGCAGGGATCCTGCCTTAAGGAAAATAGCATCATCTCCTATCAAGAATTTAAGAGCCTTTTAAAAAAATTAATCTTTAAAGCTCTATGATTTGTTCAAAAGTCACAAAGTTGAAATAATGATCGGTCTGTGTTTTTGTTTTTTGAGTAGGCACATATGTGTGTTTCACAAGAATAGAATAATGCTGTGACTGTGACTTCTCATTTATGATCGTGAAAACTCAAAAAGACAAAAGTGTACAAAAGTACAGGTAGGAAAGTTAAAACAGTGAATGTCACCCCTTCTCCAATCCTAATTCCCAGAGGTAATCGCCCTTACAGGTTGGTGTTGTCCTTAGATTGGTTTCCCCAAAAGCGTAGCCTGAGACAAGAACTTGGAGGACTTAGGTGCAGGTGGAGTATGTGGAACATCACAGGGAGCAGGAGAGGTGGGAAAGAAGGAAATGCCAGTACATGGACACATCATCAAGATTCTGAGGTTCAGTTTTATAAGAACCTGTAAGTAGTAAACAAGTTGGTGGTTCCTCAAAAAGTTAGAAGTACCATATGATCCAGCATTTCCACTCCTAGGTGTACCCCAAAGAGTTGAAAGCAGTGACTCAAACAGATATTTGTACACCAATGTTCATAGCAACATTATTCATAAAAGTCAAAAGGTGGAAGCAACACAAATGTCCATCAACAGATGACTGTATAAACAAATGGTTGATTCCATTGACTAGTAAAATGACATTTTTTTTTTGCAAATACTTTTTTTATTTTATTTTAAAATTTTCTATAGATGTATTCACCAATTCAGTCTGGGCAGCACAGAAACAAACAGTGCAGGGATTTTTTCTTTTGAATCCTAGAGCAAACCAAGCAAATATTTCATTATTTATTTTATTAATTGAAACATAATTTATTGTACATATCTATGGGGTACAATGTTGAATATCAATACCTGTGTGCAATATGTGAAGCTCAAATCAGGGTAATAGGTATATTCAGTGTTACATAATGTAATCATTTTTTGTGGCTCCTTACCAATTTCTTGCTAACATCCCCTTCCGCTCCCCCTTTCTCACCTCTGGTGGCCTCAGTTCTGTTCTCTCCTGTTGAAAATTCAATGAATTATTGTGATTGTTCTATCTTTCTTTCTTTTTAAAAATTTATTTGTTTATTTTTTAATTCCCACTTGTAAGTGAGGACATGCAGTATTTCTCTCTGTGCCATGCTTATTTCACTTAACATAATTTTCTCTAAGTTCATCCATGTTGCTGTAAATGGCAGTATTTCATTCCTCTTTTATATCAGAGTAGCATTCCATTGTGTAATACACCACAGTTTCCTTATCCAGTTGTCCGCTGATGGACATTTAGGTTGGTTCCAAGTCTTGGCTGTTGTAAATAGAGGTTTGATTAACATGGGAGTGTGGGTATCCCTTCAACATGATGATTTCCAGTCGTTTGGGTATATATATCCAGCAGTGGGATTGCTGGATCATATGGCAATTCTATCGGTAGCTTGAGGAAGCTCTACACTATTTTCCATAATGGCTGCACCATTTTTACAGTCCCAACAACACCGTAAGAGGGTTCCTGTTTCTCCACATCCTCGCCAGCATTTGTTATTCTCCGTCTTTTTGATATCTCCAGTCTAACTGGGGTGAGATATCTCAGTGTGGTTTTGATTTGCATTTGCCTGATGCTGAGTGATGTTGAGCATTTTTTCATGTGTCTATTGGCCATTTGTATATCTTCCTCGGAGAAATGCCTATTTAGCTCCTTTGTTCATTTTTTAATCTGGTTACTCGTTTTTTTTACAGTGAAGTTGCTTGATTTCCTTGTATATTCTGGATATTAATCCCTTGTTGGATACATAGTGTACAAGTGTTTTCTCCCACTCTGTAGGTCGTCTTTTCTATCTATTGTTTCTTTTGCTGTGCCTAAGCTTTTTGGTTTAATATGATCCCATTTGGTTAGTTTTGTTTTTGTTGCCTGTGCTTTTGAGGTCATGTTCATAAAGACTTTGCCCAGTCCTACTTCCCGAAGTGTTTACCCTATGTTTTCTTGTAGGAGTTCTATTGTTTTAAGTTTTATATTTAGGTCTTTAATCCATTTTAAGTAGATTTTGGTATATGGTAAGAGGTATGGGTCTAGTTTCATTCTTCTATATACAGATGTCCAGTTTTCCCAGAACCATTTATTGAAGAGGCAGTCTTTTCCCCAATGTATGCTTTTGTTGTCTCTGTCAAAGATCAGTTGTCTGCAAGTATGTGCATTGATTTCTGGGTTCTCTATTCTGTTCCATTGGTCTGAGTGTCTGTTTTTAATGCCAGTACCACATTGTTCTGGTTACTCTGGTTTTTAATATAATTTGAAGTCAGGTAATGTTATGCCACTGGCTTTATTTTTTTGCTCAGGATTTCTTTAGCTATTTGGGGTCTTTTGTTGTTCCATATGAATGTTAAGATTGTTTTTTCTATTTCTGTGACGAATGTCATAGGTATTTGCATGGGGGTTGCATTCAATCTGTAAATCACTTTGGGTAGTGTGAACATGTTCACAGTACTAATTCTTCCAGTCCTAGAGCATGGAATGTCTTTGCACCTTTTCGTGTCCTTTTTAATTTCTTTCAGCAGTGATTTGTAGTTTTCATTGTAGAGCTCTTTCACTTCCTTTGTTGCATTGATTCCTTGGTATTTTCTTTTTTTGGTGACTACTGTAAATGGGCTTGCTTTCTTGATTTCTTTTTGTGCTAATTTGTTACTGGAGTATAAAAACACTACTGATTTTTGCATGTTGATTTTGTATCCTGCAACTTTACTGCAATCATTTATCAGTGCTAAGAGTGTTTTACAGAATCTTTAGGTTTATATATTTATAGGATCATGTCATTTGCAAACACAGACAGTTTGACTTTGTCTTTTCCAACGTGGATGCCCTTTATTTCTTTCTCTTTCCTCATTGCTCTGGCTAGTACTTCCAATACTACGTTAAATAGGAGTGGTGAGACTGTGCATCCTTTTCCTGTTCCTGTTTTTAAGGGAAAAGCTTTCATGGTATTGGTGGTGGGTTTGTTGTATATTGCTTTTGTTGCATTGAGATACTTTCCTTCTGTACCTTATTTGCTGAGACTCTTTATCATGAAGGATTGTTGAATTCTGTCAAATGCTTTTTCTGTGTCTATTGATACGATCATATAGTTTTTGTCCTTGATTTTGTTGATGTGGTGTATGACATTTATTGATTTGCTATGTGGAGCTTTCCTTATATCCCTGAGATGAATTATACACCACTTGATCGTGGTGTATACTTTTTTTGATGTGTTGCTGTATTCGGTTTGCTAATATTTTGTTGAGGATTTTTGCATCTGTGTTCATCAGAGATGTTGGCCTGTAGTTTTCCTCTTTTTTTGTGGTATCTGTGTCTGGTTTTGGTATCAGGATGATGCTGGCCTCATAGCATGAATTTGGGAGAATGGCCTCTGTTTCAATTTTTTGGAATAATTTGAAGAGAATTGGTATTAATTCCTCTTTAAAGGTTTGGTAGAATTCAGCAGGAAAGCCATCCAGTCCTGAGCTTTTCTTTTTTGGGAGACTGTTGATTACTGCTTCAATCTCATTGCTTGTTTTGATCTGTAGAGGTTTTCTCTTTCTTCTTGGTTCAGTCTTGATAGTTTGTATGTGTCCAGATATTTATCCATTCCCTCCAGGTTTTCAAATTTGTTGGCATATAGTTGTTTATAATAGTCTCTAATGATTCTTTGTATTTCTGTGGTATCAGTTGTGATGTCTCCTTTTTCATTTCTGATTTTTGTTATTTGGGTATTCTCTCTTAATTTTTTATTTAGCCTAGTTAAAGGTTTGTTTATTTTGTTTATCTTCCCTCAAAAAATAACTTTTTGTTTCATTGATCTTTGGTCTCATTTTTTGGGTCTTTTTCATTTAGTTCTGTTCTGATCTTAATTATTTCTTTCTGCCTATTAATTTTGGGATTGGATTGCTCTTGTTATTCTAGTTCATCGAGGTGTAGTGTTAGGCTATTTTTTGAAACCTTTCTATTCTTTTGATGTAAAAGTTTATTGCAGTAAACTTCCCTCTTAGTACTGCTTTTGCAGTATCTCACAGTTTTTGGTATGATGTGTCTTTATTATCTTTAGTTTCAAGAAATTTTTTGATTTCCTGTTTGATTTCTTCTTGGGCCCGTAGGTTGTTCAGGAACAAGTTGTTTAATTTCCATGTGTTTGTATCATTTCCAGAGTTTTGCTTGTTATTTATTTCTAGCTTTAGTCCGTTGTGGTCTGAAAAGATACTTGAAATGATTTAAATTTTAAAAAATTTGCTGATTTGTGATCTAACTTGTGGTTTATCTTGGAAAATGTTCCATATGTTGATGAGAAGAATGCATATACTGTGGTTGCTGGATGAAATGTTCTGTAGATACCTTCAAGATACAAATGATCTAAAGTGTAGTTTCAACCCTGTGTGTCTCTGCTGATTTGTTGCCTAGATGATCTGTCCAGTGCTGAGAGAGGGATATTCAGGTCCCCAACTATTGTTGTATTGGGGTCTCTTTCTTTAGGTCTAATAGTGTTTGCTTTATATATCTGGGTGTCCAATTTTGGGTGCACATATATTTATGATCATTATATTTTCTTGCTTGATATATCCCTTTATGATTATATAATGGCCTTTTTTTTGTCTCTTTTTATGGTATCTGATTTAAAATCTATTTTATCTGATATAAGAATAGCTACTCCTGCTTGTTCTTGGTTTCCATTTGCATGATATATCTTTTTCCATCCCTTCACTTTTAGTCTGTGTGTCTTTACAGGTAAGGTGAGTGTGTTAGTCTGTTTTGCGTTGCTATAACAGAATTACCTGAGACTGGGTAATTTATAAAGAAGAGAGGTTTATTTGGCTCATGATTCTGGGACAGCTGCATTTGGCACGGGCTTCAGGCTGCTTTTACTCATGGCAGAAAACTGGCAGGCAGCTGGCAGGTACAAGCCAATCACATGGCGAGAGGAAGCAAGAGAGAGAGAGAGAAGATGCTAGGGTCTTTTAAACAATTAGCTCTCACGGGAACTAATAGAGTGAGAACTCACCACTACCCCTCTTCCCCCAGGGAGAGCATTAATACATTCATGAGGGATCTGCCCCCATGACCCAAACAGATTCCAGCACTGCCACATTGGGGATCAGATTTCCACATGAGTTTTGGAGGGGACAAAACATCCAAACTCTATCAGTGAGTCTCTTGTGGACAGCATGTAGTTGGATTTCTCTTTTTAATCCAATCAGTAAGTCTGTCTTTCAAGTAGGAAATTTAATCTATTTACATTTAGGGTTGTTATTGAAAGATATTGTCTTCTCCTGGCATTTTATTGATTTTTGTTTGGGTGTTTTAAATACCTTTTGTTCCTTTCTACCCCTTTTATTGCTTGTCTTTGGTGTCTGCCAGTTTTTGGAGGTGGTAAGTTATAGTTTCTTTCTCATTCTCCTTTGTGTTTTCATTCTACCAGTGGGTTTTATTCTTTCTTGTGTATTCATAGTAGTGATTATTGTTTTTTGGATTCCAGATACAGGACTCCCTTGAATATTTCTTGTGGGGCTGTTCCTGTGGTGGTGAACTCCTGCAGTTTTTGTTTGTCTAGGAAACACATTATTTCTCCTTCACATCTGAAGGATTGCCTTGCTGGGTACAGTATTCTTGGCTGGCAGTTTTTTTCTTTTAATAGTTTGAAAATATCATTCCATTTTCTTCTTTTCTGTTGAGAAGTCTGCTGTTAGTCTGATGGGGATTCTGTTATAGATGACTTAATGCTTTTCTTTTGCTGTTTTTAAGATTTTGCTCTTGTCTTCGATTTTTCCCAGTTTGATTATAATGTGTCTCAGAGAGGACCTTTTTGGATTTAATCCATTTGGAGATCTTTGAGCCTCCTGGATCTGATGGTCTGTGTCTCTCTCTGTATCTTGGAAGATTTCTGCTATTATTTCATTGAATATGTTTTCAGTGCCTTTTCCTTTCTTCTCTTCTGGAACACCCATGATTTGGATGTTTGTATACTTTAGGTTATCTGCTAACTCTCTTAGATTTTCTTCATTTTTAAAAATTCTTTTTATTTTTTTTGTCTGCTTGGGTTATTCCAATAGACCATTTTCAAGATCACAAATTCTTTCTTCTGCTTGTTGTAATCAACTGCTTAAACTCTCAGTTGTGCTTTTTATTTTGTTGACTGAATCCTTCAGTTCCAGGAAGTCAGCTACATTCTTTTTTAAGGTATTAATCTCTTTGTAAATTTCCTCCTTCATATCCTGGATACTTTTTCTCATTTCATTGTGTTGTCTGAGTCTTCTTGTATATCATTGAGTTTCCTTAAGATTGTTGCTCAGAATTCCTTTTCAGTCCTTTCAAGGGTTGCCTGTTCTATGGGGTTGGGTACTTGAGAATTATTGTATTCTTTTGGTGGTGTCATATTTTTTGTTTTTTTCTTATTTTTAGTTATCTCTACATTGATGTGTGGTCCCCTGGTAGAATGGTTGCTTCTTCTATTACTCTGGAGTGGGCTTCGAGGAGAGTGAGTCTTCTTGTATATCATTGAGTTTCCTTAAGATTGTTGCTCAGAATTCCTTTTCAGTCCTTTCAAGGGTTGCCTGTTCTATGGGGTTGGGTACTTGAGAATTATTGTATTCTTTTGGTGGTGTCATATTTTTTGTTTTTTTCTTATTTTTAGTTATCTCTACATTGATGTGTGGTCCCCTGGTAGAATGGTTGCTTCTTCTATTACTCTGGAGTGGGCTTCGAGGAGAGAGACTTCCTCCTGTAGATGTGTTTTATACTGACCATTGAGTAGGGTGTTTTGGTATTGTTTCCAGGTAGAAGCAATAGTGTAGTCTCTTCGTGAGTAGTTTGGCCATATTCAGTGTTGGAGTTGCATGTGATGCCTCCATGCTATAGGCACTTGGGTACTTAGTGATTCCTTGCTGAGGTTAGTGACACTGTGTTGGTTTGTTGAGAATGTGGGTGAGCTCTTGAGTTCTTAGGAGAAGTGCCCATGTGTCCTGTTACTATTTGTCTTGGATTGGTGTCTGTGGGCAGGGTGGTTAGCGCCTCAGCTAGTGTCCTGTGATCCTAATGGGGTATACTGGAGCTCCTCAGATTGGATGGTTGACCCAGAGAAGGGTTTCTATTTTCTCTTTCCTACAGGTGGAGGTTCTTCCTGTGTCCTTGCTTCCCCTGGTTGGGGGATAGGTTTGTGATGACTGCGATTTTTCTTTCTTACTCTGTTTAGGTATTCTGGGTTTCTTCACTCTTGGGGGGTTCTGTGTGTGTCTCTCCCTGGATCAAGGCATCTGCATAACAGTGTATGTATCCCCAGGTATGCTATTGCTTGTGGCAGCATAATTCCCCCTGTTGGTTGGGCATCTGGGTTGTGGGTCTGTGCTTGCTCACATATTTCTCCATGCTCTGCAGGTGACTCTCCTTGTATCGATGCAGTTGAATGGCTGATGAGTCAACTGCACAGTGGTGGTGGATGCTGCTGGGGTGGTGAGCTGCCCTTGCACTGGCAGTGGCTGTGGCTGTGGTTGTGATGGACTGCCTGCACGGAAGCATTGTCTATGGCAGTGGTGAGGGCTGCCAGTGGCTTCTAAGATCCAAAGCTGCTTACGTCCCTGGGTGAGCTCCTGTCTTTGTTGGATGGGGGTTGTCCATGGCTGCTGAGATCTCCCTGTGTGCTCTTACCATCAGTACAATGAAACATTTTCAGCCTTAAAAAGGAATGAAATGCTGATACGTGCTATAACATGGATAAACCTTGAAACATTGTGCTAAGCAAATAAGTCAGAGACAAAAGGAAAAGTATTGAATGATTCCACTTATATGAGATACCTAGAATAGGCCAATTCATAGAGAAGGAAAGTATGATAGAAGTTACCAGGGACTGAGGGGAGGGAGGAACGGGGAGTTACTGGTTCATGAGTACAGAGTTTATGTTGGGGATGAAGAAAAAGTTCTGGAAATGTATAGTGCTGATAGTTGCACAACACTGTGAATGTTCTTAAAGCCCCTGAATTGTACTCTTAAAAATGGTTATAATGGTAAATTTGTGTTGTGTATATTTTACTACAATAAACAGTATAAAGAATGACTCCCAGACTTGTCCATTCAAACACTGCTGTGGGTGGGCTGGTGCATTTATCCATTAGCTTTATTTCCCATTGGTTGAGCGTTGCTCCTGGGTGCATTCACTTACTTGTCCTAAGGGCTCTTGTTTGCAAGGCTAAGTCGGCTCCTTGAGAAGCTCCCAAGGCAGAGTATGAAGAGACCACACACACACTCCTTTGGTGGAGCATGAGTTGGAGCTTATGTGGAGCCATCTACCCCAGCTCTGCCTGAGATCAGAGATGGATGTGACACGTAGTCCCAATAGGTCTCTGGTACAAGTATGTGTCCCTTTAGATAATTCTCTCATGCACATACAAATATACAGCTAAGGCTATCTATATATATCTATATCTACATATATTTATATACTCTGATAATTTTACTTTTGCAAATATGAAATTACAGTCATGTTATTTGGCAACTTGCTTTTCTCATAGACTTATTTCTAACTTAGTACTTAAAGATACCCCTCGATCTGTTTAACCATCGCAGAGTAGTTTGTTGTATGGAGGTGTCATAATTTTTTTAAGCCACTGCCACTGTGCTTCCACATTCATCAAGAACAAAAGAAGTCCTTCTAAGGTCACCAATGATTTTCATATCTTTAAATCCAATGAGTCATTTTTTAGAAATTTTTTATATGGCCCTCCCTTGCTGTCATCTTCTTTGACATGTTTTATTTGATGTTTGTATCATGATGGGTATATTCTTTGCTTTAAGTCACACTTTTTCAGACATAATTTAAAAAGAACTAACTAATACGAAAATAGATTCAAAGTCAAAAGGTTATATAAGACAGAATGCAGTTTGTTTTTCTTGCATTTTAAAAAAATGTTTTTTTTAAAGCTGTTTGCTCCTGAATTTTCTGTAAGCAGAAAGAACTCTCAAAAATGTTTGACTTGATGTTTGAAGAAGATATCTGCTAATTGTAGTCTGCAGGCATATGCAATAAAATAAGACACATGTGGATTACAGCATTCTGTATGCTTTGCTGACACTGAATGAAATAAGCTATTATTAGTTGAGAATTATGTGGGCAGGATATAGATGGGGTGATTTTAACAATTAAGTGAAAAGACATCTTTTTCTCCTTTCAATGTCAGTACATTTTAATGCCTTTCAAAATCCAGTCTTATTTGGTTCAAATCATTTCAGTAGATTTAGGAGTATTTATGTTGAGCTTTTATTAACCTGTTTAATTTGGGGTTGACACTTGGGACTAAGATTATAAAATATAATGTTTATATTAGTTGAAACACAAAAAAGATAGAAGTGAAACACACAAAATCAGCCATCCTGGGTACCTTAGTCTGCTTAGGCTTGTGTAACAAAATATCACAGACTAGGTGGCTTACAAAATAAACATTTATTTCTCATAGTTCTGGATGTTGGGAAGTCCAAGATCAAGGTGTTGGCAGATTCAGTGTCTGTTAAGGACTCTCTTCCTGGCTTGCAGACAGCTGCCTTCTCAGTATATCTTCACATGGTGGAGAAAGTTCTGGCGTCTCTTCTTCTACTTATAGGGACACTAATCCCATGATTGGGGCTCCACTCTCATGACCTCATCTAAACCTAACTACCTGTCAAAGGCTTACCTCCTGGTACCATCACATTAGGGATTAGAGTTTCAACACATGAATTTGGGGGTATGAGTGGGGTGGGGTGGGATGAGGAACACATTCAGTCTGTAATTAAGAAGTCAGACATTAATTTTTCTTTTTTTCCAGACCTTAATTTTTCTAAGTCAAATTAATTTAGACTTGTTCTTCCCACAGTCTGCCCCAACCAGCATTGGTATGATATACAATATTATTTATTTTTCAGAGCCTTCATTCCATTCTCCTCTCTGTGGATCATACAGAAACCCTTCCTTGCTCAGTCTATGGGGTTGGGAAAAGCTATGGTGGTGGTTTCTATGATGCCCCTGGTCCATTCAGGGGTAGGAAGCTACTCTATGCCACGTACACACTCCCTCTCTGTTACTGTCAGCCCCTGGGACTTGGCTGTGGCTTCTAAGGATGTGCTATTCAGTAAGGAGTCTTAAGCATCCACCTTTGGGGTGCTGTGTGAGAGCAGAAAGCAGGTCATCACCGCTGGTGGAACCACCACCCTTTGTCCTTATACTCTTAGGGAGTCCAGCTCTTCCCAAAGTTGGGCTGCTCTCCTCTCCTTCAAACTTTGGAGCACTTTTCCTCTCAGACAATCTTGATTTTTGTATCAATGAGCCTGGATTTGAAGGAGAAAAGCTCTCTTATGAAGTAAGAGGAAGCTTAGCTCTACAAACTTTAGTTTGTAGGGCCTTTAGTCAAGAAAACATTACACAATTTAAATTTGCCTGTTAAGTTATGACACAATACTAGGATATCAATAAATCTTTTTTTTTTTTTTTTTTTTTTTTTTTTTTTTTTTC
>NW_007728819.1:146130-155392 GCF_000696425.1 Galeopterus variegatus
GGCGCACTATCCAGTGCGCCACCGGGCCAGCCCTCAATAAATCTTTATGCTACATTTGTTTACATAAAAGCCTCCCTGTCTAGACCTTACCTTTTTCACGGTGTTGCTCGCACCCTTCGGAGGGTGCCTGGTGCTTAGTAAAAATCGATCAATGAATTGGCCTAAATATGCCAGCTTTATTTTGATAAAAAAAGAGGTTGAGAATGGGAAAGAGAAAGAAAGAGAGTGGACAAGAGGTTGGAGGAGGAGTAAGGGCAGGAAGGAAAGAAATGAGTAATTATCGAACACCTGCCATGTTTTGGCTCTTTCTTGTTACTGCACTTAATCCCCCCCAAATAATCACATAGGCATTTTAATCCACATTTTGTGGAGGAGGAAATGGTGACTCAGTAAAAGATTAAGTAATTTACCCAAGATGACTAAGCTTCTAAACAACAGACCTGGGATTTAAATAGCTATACCTCTGACTCCAAATTCCTGGTAATTACTATAACTTTATCATCCTCTGACTCTCTTAATGTTCTCAATTAATCTGGTGATACTTAAGCTGGGATTTAAATAGCTATACCTCTGACTCCAAATTCCTGGTATTTACTATAACTTTATCATCCTCTGACTCTCTTAATGTTCTCAATTAATCTGGTGATACTTAAAGCTCTGGCCGAAGCTGTCTACATTTGAAGATTGAAAACAATGTGAAAATCCCTCCTATTGTTTGACCTGAGGTCATCACGGTGTGAAATGCAAGAAGCTGGAAGCCAATCCTGAGATGGTTTCCATAGTGGCACAGCATGGCTGCCCTGTCTCCTCAGTGAAAAGTCAAAATGCCCTCAATTAATGCATTCTAATGGCTTGGAACACATTTTTCTAAAAGAAAGTACTCTTCTGTTAAGTCCCTAATAACTTTCTTCTGACAGGAGGCCTTTTACTAATACCAGTGGTTCTCCTAAGAGAACCAGGCATCTAAACATTCATGCTGTCCTTGAGAAATTATACGTGATTGTTTCTCAAGTTGGGAAAGAGTACCTTGTGTCCCTAGAATGTAAAGCTGAATGCTGAGGACTGGCAAGAGCCCCTAGGGTTTCGCACCACTCTGGAGAACAGTTTATTTCTCTATTTTGCATCTTCTTTCTTTTCAATGCCTCTTGATGTCTCTGTCTGCAGAAACTCCTTCTTTAAAATATGGCCTGACTTAGTTAAAACAACCCACTGTGTCTAAAAGTCTCTGATTAGTTTCAATCTGATAATGCAAGGATTTCTTTTCCACTGTGCACAGTTACGTTGTGAACCTGGATTAAAAAGGAATGATCTGACCTGTTAATAGAGTATTAATAGAATAGCAATTCAATAGAACCTACTCAAGCATCCCCAGAAAAAGGATATTTTGAACACAGGCTTCTCAATCTACATGACTTACAAACTTGGACTAGTTATGAGGGAGGTCAGCTGGAATTAAAAATTCTGAATTAGAGTGTGATGTACAGTGTGAGAACATTTGTTTTTCTAATTTGCATCAAAGAAATAATTGATTCGATCTAAAATGTTTTCAAGTTGAGATTAATCTAAGTCTGCTTTTATGTGTAGAAACTATGCATTATTGATTGCTACTATCACTAATTTTTACTTAATAAATAATACCACACATTTAAAAAATGCAGGCAATTCTCTTAAGCAGATTGTTGATCTTGAATATGATGTTAATTTAACAACATCAGAAACTTGTACAACTGTAAACCAAAACTCAACTGAACTGCTAGAAAATGGAGACTACAAATGAGCATACTTCTAACAGATGAAAATAATCGCTACTATTTATTGTGTGCCAGTGCTTTACCAACAGCTTAATGTTAAGAGGCAATAATTATTATCCTAACCTTTCAGTTAAGTTAGAGTTTGAGGCGGTTAAGCAACTGGCCCAAAGCCCCTCAGCTGGTAGGTAACGGAATCTTGAGCTCTGATCGGCTTGGTTGCAGGAGCTTTCCTCTTAATTCCCAGATTTCCCATGCAGGGAACACAGTAGTGGTGGTGGAACAATTCAGGGCCTCTGGCAGCAGCACAGAAGCCAAACCAAGAGCAGCAGGCACAAGAAACCAAAAGTTGCCGTGGGCTTTTGTTTATGAAGTTTACGTCTCTAGAATGCTCTACCCTTTCTTTCCAGAGATTGATCCAAATCCTACTGACCACATGGGCAATGGCTCTACACCTCCATGAAAGTTCTGCAGGCTTCCTGTCCTCAATGATCTCTAATTTTTCATAACTCTTATTTTATTCAGAACCAAAAATGTGTTCACACCATTACTTAACTTATGAGTATATGACTTGTTTCATTAAATGGATTCCCAACCAGAGTCTGGAGATTTCCCAACCAGAGTCTGGAGGAATTTTCACTCCACAAAGAAATGAAAATAAGGACAACATATTGAAGCTTTAAAAAAGTTTTAATTAATTTATTCTTCAATTTTTTTTCCTATTTGAGCATCACATATTGCACATAAGTATTGATATTCAACTCTGTACCCCACAGATTCCCAACCAGAGTCTGGAGAAATTTTCACTCCACAAAGAAATGAAAATAAGGACAACATATTGAAGCTTTAAAAAAGTTTTAATTAATTTATTCTTCAATTTATTTTCCTATTTGAGCATCACATATTGCACATAAGTATTGATATTCAACTCTGTACCCCACAGATACATACAAGCAACTATGTTTCAACAAAAATAAAATAAAAATAAATGACAAAATTTTTTTCCCTGAAAGTATGTCTTTTTAATTTTTTAATGTTAAAATGACCTTTATAAAATTATAATTTGCAAAATACAGAACAACTTCCCTCCTCCCAATGAAAAAAACTGAAAAACTGAATTCAGAGAGATGAAGTAATGTCTCTAAGGGTAAGTTCAAACCCAAGTGTATCAGTCAGCCATCTTCGATTGGATGAGTTGGGTTTCAAAGTGGCAGCCTTGGTTCTAGATATTGCAAGCAGGCATGCCAGTATTTGACAGCAGGAGAAGATGTCACTGTCCTCTCAGTGATGGAAACACAATGATTACTCTGAGCCCAACTTCGTGAAAGCAATGAGAGGCCCAGAGGGACTACACCAAGCCAACTCCCACAAGGAAGGAGACAGCAGGTGCAGCCCTGAGCTCAGGCTTGTCTCATCTTTTATTGTAATGTCAAGACCTTGACTATGTAACAAACCAAGTATAGTTTCAAAAGAAGCACAGAAAGGAGTATGTGAAAAGGACAAAAAATGGTCTCAGTATTCCCTACTAATGAATCAGAACATCTTCACTGTTTCCAGCATGTGCTGCTTTAAACATGTAATGCTCTGATTCTGTGCACTTGAGGCTTTTTTCCCTTTGTGCACTCCTTATTCTAAACAGGCTCCTGTGTTCTCACATCTCCCCCTTTTTTGTTTAAATAAAAGTTAAATCTATAGAAATATTTGCAGTTGTTTCAGGAGTCAAGAGATAAGGATTCTTTTGTAGTGGAGTCATCATGGGTTCTGTATGGAGAGTCCTGTGGAAAGGGTGGTGTAAGAACACTGCAAGAAAACACAGGAAAAATAATATTCCTATTCCAGCAATAATCCATATTCTGATGTTATGTCCTGAAAACCAATTATTAGGATTGAGCCAATGAGCCAAATTGATGAAATGATTAATAGTGGCATTTTGAGCTTCTGCTTAGAGTTTAATCATTTGTTCTTGAAGTTTATTTTTGAGATTATTAATATCTCCATGGAAATCAGAGTGAAAAGCTCCATGTAGTAATTTTTGAACATCCTCCTAAGAAGTAGAGGTGTTGAAAGGAGAAGAAGTTATACACATAGAGCAATATCCAACATCACAATTAAGTTGATTTCGTGTCCAGAGTGCTTGTTGATGTTTACCAAGCCAAGACACTGCTGTCTCTAAGGCATCATGTCTCTGCAAGACTTTTTGGTCTATGTTTGTGCTAGAAGTTCAGAAGTTACATTTTGAAAATATCTGTTCATTTTTTGTGCCATTTGGATAGAGTGAGATAAAGCAACTATAGCAGTTGTAGCTGTGGTAGCCATAGCAGTAGCTGCTATGATAGAAGCAACAAGAACACCAAGAAACCACTAAGGATGAACTCACTCTAAATCAGAAGTTATCTGTTCCAGAGCAGAATTTCCCATCCATTCATGAGTAAGATTAATTGGCAACAATGCTTTTTCTCTTTGTATCAATATAAACACACAAGAAATATTAAGATTAGAAATATTAAAGTGAGTAATGCAAGGAGTAAACCAAGTAGATTGGAGAGTTTTGTACCCCATATGGCCCAAATAAGCCTGTGGCTGAGCTACTGTTGTGGGCTGGGGGTATGCCTGTATCTTATTTATAATGGCTTCTGGGTTGACTCATGACTTACCCAACCAAACAACTCCCAAGCATTTGACAGATAGCCAAGGTCCTTGCAATTTAGTTGTGTTCAAGGGCCACCCACAGTGTTCCAAATGGCTTAGCAGCATTGGGGCTGCTTGGGTTAAATCTGCAACAGAATCAGAGGTTAGTAACATCATCAATATAATGAAACATTGTAACTGTGCTGGGCCTAGTCCATTTGGCTAGGTCTCCAGCCACCAAACCATGACAGATAGTTGAGCTATGCAGATAACCTTGAAGCAACATTTGAAAAGTTCATTGTCTACCTTCCCAGGAAAAGGCAAGCTGATCTTGGCTATCAGATGAGAGAAGTATTTGCAAAGTCCAGTACACAAGGACAAGCTCCCAACTGAATATTATCTACTCGTCTAGAGATAACATCTTGAAGTCTATTAACAAAATCTATGTAAGGTTCGGTAGGCTTTTATCTAACAGTGGCAAAAGAGCCAGTATGGGTATTTGTTTCTGGCATTTTATTCCATATTTTAACAGCTGCCTATGATGTCTGAGCAAACACCTGAGGCTGAAGTCTAGCTTGATCCAGAGGGTTAAGATAAGCCCCTTCTCCTATCAGCATATCAATACCTATAAGAATGATAATTATTTAAATTTTCCATTGAAATAGTGGTAGTGGCATCATGAAATTCTTGAAGCCAACACTGTATTTAGCTGCTGTTAATATGATTTTAACAGGGGTTTTCCAGTCCTATACTGTCATATCATAACTATTGGCTATAGATTATATTATTCCTTTAGTAAAAGAACTTTGGAGGCCATTTTCTGTTATACTTTTTGGAATTCCTCATAAACAGCAAAGGGAAGTATACTGTCATATCATAACTATTGGCTATAGATTATATTATTCCTTTAGTAAGAGAACTTTGGAGGCCATTTTCTGTTATACTTTTTGGAATTCCTCATAAACAGCAAAGGGAAGGCTCTCACACCAAGGACCTTGATTTCCACTTTGGATGACAGGAAAGGAATGTAACATTTCTCCCTCAGTTTGACATCCCTCATGGAAACATTGTTCCATGATTAGAGTAAAATCAGAAGGAGGCAAATCTAAAGGAGATGGTGGCAGCAGAAATCTGGGGCAGAAGGAGGAGGGGGAAGAAGTGGCTGTAGTGGCCACGGCAGGAGCAATTGTAGGACTTTGTATTGGCCACAGGCAATTTTACATAAAATTCATAATAGAAGATGAAAAGCCTTTTCAAGACCAAGGGCATTTTTAAACTGTTTACCAATATCTTTCCAATCCTCTAAATTAAGGCTCCTTTCTTGTGGGTATACCAAGGGCATTGTTGTCTAATTACCAGTAATAGTTTTACTTTACATCCAGCTGCTTTCAAGAGACCTTGAAGCTGTAATTTATGTTTCACTTCTTCTTTTAATAGTGAGGCACCCCATGAAAAGTAAAAGAGAAAAAAAGAAAACCTCTGGGTGAAAAGACCTAAATTAGACCTTGCCATAGATGTCCAGGGCTACCCCATGGTCATCTATGTTTCCTTACTGGAATGTATGTTGGACGTGTCCTTTGTCCCTTTGGAAGGTCAGTCTCTGTTCCATGGAGTACAGTTGCCCCATGGGACACCACTTGTCACTGTCCCCTTAGCGATGGAGATGTAAGGATTACTTAGAGCCAAACTTTGTGAAGCAATGAGAGGCCCAGAGGGACTACACCAAGCCAACTTCCACAAGGAAGGAGACAGTAGGTGCAGCCCTGAGCTCAGGCTTGTCCCATCTTTTATTGTAATGTCAAGACCTTGACTATGTAACAAACCAAGAAGTACAGAAAGGAGTGTGTGAACAGGACAAAAAATGATCTTTCAGTATTCCCGACTAATGAATCAGAACATCTTCACTGTTTCCAGCATGTGCTGTTTTCAGCACATAACGTTCTGATTCTGTGCACTTAAGCCTTTTCCCTTTGTGTACTCCCTATTCTAAACAGGCCCCTGTGTTCCCACAAGAAGAGATGGTGTTTTTCAGTGTTTATCTTCTGTGAAAGTGAGGAGGTCACTTTTCTCAGAGTCTATCCAGCATATTTCTCCTTCGACTCATTGGCTAAAAGTGTGTCACATGCTGAGAACTAACCTAATCATTGTGGCAAAAGGAATGTGGCATCCAGGATTGGTTAGAATATGCCACTGAGTTGGGTTGAGGGTTACTTTCCCCAAGAGGCAGATAATAGAACAAAGATGGGTTCTGAAAGCACAAAAAAATGAGGGAAATGGTTGTCAATAAACAGTCACAAAGGTTAACTCCTTCAGGCCAATTCTAGGAGTCTTTCTACAGCACAAAATATTGGATGAATGAGACATAAAATTAAAAATATACATATAGGGAAAGGCATTAAGAATGCAAATTCAAAGGTGACATCACCAAGATGGCAGGATAGACAGTACCCAGCATCACTCTACCCCACAATCAACCAATTTACAACTATTAAAAACTAAAGACTGTCAATCTGGGACCACTGGAGCTTGGAGGAAGAGGAAGAGAGACCTGCAGAGTTTGTGAAGGCAGTGGAAGCTGTAGTGGTAGGAAGAAGAAACTGCTCTGACTGTTTCAAGCCCTGGTCACTTCAGGGCCAGCCCTGTGAAAGACAGGATGAAGTTGCAGCACACATAGCAGGAGCCAGCAAAAGCCACAGCTGGGCCATTTTCATGAAGTTTTTTGGGGCCTGCAGGGAGAAAAGGGCTTTGGAGTGCATCATTCTCACCCCCAGGCCAGTGAGACCACTGACAGGGTTCCTATGGACCCACACAGAAATAAGGGGCCACAACTGACTGCAGAGAGCAACGACTCAGAGGCTGATGACCACATGTGGTCCACCCAACAGGAAGGGTTTGGAGTGTGGGAGGGAGGCTGGCCCACTGGGGTAATTTGGGTGCAGAGCGGGCAGTTAATCCGCCCTCCAATTGGCACAGGCCCACTCAGTGGAGTTTGGTCAGGGAGATAGAACTGCACAGGGTGCAATTTGCTGGAAAGAATCAGTCCTGGACCAGAATTTCCACATAGCCCTAGTGTATCTGACCTCAAGATCCAGAAGTGATTACAAGGCCAACAATTAAAATTTAGTCCACACATAAACCTTCCCCAGAGAATCAGCAGCAAAGCAGCAATTTAGTGCAACCACAGAACTCAAGTGCTTGTTCCCACAGGAAAGCTCCCCCTATTTTGGAATTAACCAAAACCACAGATGAGCAACAAAGACCTGTAACAAGTAACCAGTAAAGGTCTAGCACCTATAAAACCTGGACAAGGTAGTAGTCTTCTCAAAAGCTCAGGCATCAATGTAAGGACACAAAGATAAAAAAGTACAGAGAAATATGACACCAACAAAGGAAACAAATGAAGGACCAGCAATGGACCCAGAGGTACAGCAGATCTATGAAATGTCTGACAGAGAATTCAGAATAACCCTCTTATGAATGGTCAGGGAGTCACAAGGAAATACAGATAGAAAATTAAATGATATCTGGAAAACTATTTAGGAGCAGAATGAGAAACTTGACAAAGGAACTGAATCAATTAAAAAAAAAAACAAATAGAAGTTCTAGAAATAAAGAATACATTATCTGAACTAAAAAACTCAATAGAAAGCTTCAACAGCAGACTTAGTAAAACCAAGGAAAGGATTGGTGAGCTCAAAATTGAAGTTTATGAAATTACCAAACCAGAGGATCTAAAAGAAAAAAGATTAAGAAGAAATGAAGCAAAAGTATAGTAAGTATGGGACTCCCTCAAGCAAAATAGCCCCCACATAATTAGCATACCCAAAGGAGAAGACAAAGGAAGAGATGTAGAAAGCATATTCAAGGAAATAATGGCTGAAAATTTCCCAAGTATTGAGAAAGATGACAGCATCCAGGTACAGGAAACTCAGAGGTCACCAATGAAATTCAACCCAAGGAGGAACACCCAAGTTATGTTGTAATCAAATTATCAAAAACCAAAGACAAAGAGAATACTGAAAGCAGTAAGAGAAAAGAAACAACATTCAATAGAGCCCCAATACTTCTCTCAGCAGATTTCTCAGGCCAGAAGAGAATGGGATGATATCCTCCAGGCCAGAAGAGAATGGGATGATATATTCAGAGGACTGAAGGAAAAAGACTGTCAGCTGAGAATTCTGTATCCAGCAAAACTAACCTTCAAATATGAAGGAGATATAAAGCGTTTCCCAGATAAACAGAAGTTAAGGGAATTCATCAACAATAGACCTGCATTGCAAGAAATGCTAAAGAGAGGTTTTTCAATCTGAAAGAAGACAACACTAAGGAGCACCAAAAAAACACTTCAAGGTACATAATCCATTAGTAAAATAAGTGCACAGTCAACCTGAGAATACTCCAATGTTGTGAGGGTGGTGAATAAACTGCTTACATCCCCTAGTTTGAAGACCAAAGGACAAACCTAGCAAGAAACTAACATATACAACAACCATATAAGAGAAAGGCAATATTATTATTATTTTTTTTGAGAAATGAGTTTTGAGCTTGATTTCAATCTCCCATAACAAAGTATGTCAAAAAAAGATAGTTACATATTTAACATGTTACACAATATATATAAAGATTGTTATATCCTAAAAGTATTATGTAAAGTTAATGTTCGATTAAAATACTTACATCAATGGTGCCTTGTGGACTGTTTAATAGTCTTTTAAAAAATTCTTTAAAAAGAACAACAAAATTTGCAAACCTTGTCTAGACTGAATAAGAAAGAGAGAAGACAGAAATTACTAAAATCAGAAATAAAGCAGGGGCATGGTAGAGCAGTTGCTTCTTCTATTATACTGGAGTGAGCTTTGAGGAGAGAGATGTCCTTTCCTCTTCTT
>NW_007728819.1:155992-157285 GCF_000696425.1 Galeopterus variegatus
ATACTGGAGTGAGCTTTGAGGAGAGAGATGTCCTTTCCTCTTCTTTTTCTGGTCTCTGCTGGTGACTCTCCTTGTGTCACTGCAATTGGGTGTCTGTAGGGCTGCCTGGATGGTAGCTGTGGCTACTGCTGTGATGTCAAGTTGCTGATGTGGCAGCTCTGGCTGGGGCAGTGGCGGGGATGGGTCACCTGAAAGGAAGTGGTGTTTTCTGCATCCTCCTTTCCTGTTTTCCTGGCAGGAGACACTGCCCTCAGCTTCTGCCTAGGAATCCAGATGTGCTTTGTTTCTTGCCCGAGTCTAGCAGAGGGGGCTGGCCTTCATCTCCTGCCCTAGAACACTGGGTATGCTCTATTTCTTGCCTGCATGCAGAACAAGAGAGGCAATATTAAAGATGTAATTTGAAACAATAAATTATTAAAAGTCAGGGTAGGGGATGATGCCAAAGTGTGGAGTTGGCTTTGTTTTTTTCTTGTATCCTAGATATCAAAGTTAAGTTGTTATTAGTCTAAAATAATCTATTATAATTATAACATGCTTTTGGTAAGCCTCAGGGTAACCATAACACAAAAACTTATAAAGGGCATATTAAAAATAAATAGCAAGAAATCAAAATACACTGTTGGAGAAAACCACTCAATCACAAAGGAAGACAGTAAGATTGGAAAAAAGGAGAAAAAGATCAACAAAACAATCAGGAAAAAAAGGAATAAAATGGCAGTAACAAGTGCCTATATATCAAAAATAACTCTAAATATAAACAGATTAAATGTACCGATTAAAAGACACAGAGTGGCTCAATGAATTATAAAACAAGAGCCTACAATATGCTGCCTACAAGAAACTCACTTCATCTATAAAGATACACACACCATCTGAAAGTAAAGGGATGGAAAAAGATATTTCATGGAAAGGAAACCGAAAAAGAGCAGGAGTAGCTATACTTATATCAGATAAAATAGACAAGGAAAAATAGACAAGCTAAGGAAAGTAAAAAAAGATAGTTACTACATAATGATAAAGGAATCAATTCAACAAAAGATATAACAATTCTAAATATATACACACCCAACTCTGGAGCACTCCTTTATATAAAGCGATTACTATTAGACCTAACAGAAGAAATAGGCTACAACACAATAATAGTTGGGGACTTTAACACACTGTTTTTTGCAAAGAACAGGTCATCCAGACAGAAAATTAACCAGGAAACATTGGAATTAATCTCTAGGAAGATTGGACCTAATAGACACACATATATAACATTTCATCCAACAGATGCAGAATACACATTCT
>NW_007728819.1:157688-158715 GCF_000696425.1 Galeopterus variegatus
ACATGGAGGTGATATTTTTGGCATGCTCCTTGGTGCTGGTGGTGTGCCTGCTTGTGTGGGGGGATCCGGTACCCATTTCCAAGCCTCAGGACCCCAGGTGGGCCCCAAGGCACTGGTGGTGTGCCTGTTTGTGGGAGGGGGTCTGGTCCCCAGTTCCATGCCTCAGGTCCCTGGGTGGGCCCCTAGGTGCTGGCAGTGTGCGTGGGCCAGAATTAACTTTTTGTCCTTTGCTTACTTCTAAAATGGGGGAACTTCCTGTGCAGACCAGTACTTGAGCTCTGTGGTTTAACTAAATTGCTGCTGTGCTGCTGATTCCCGGGGGGAGGCTTTTTGTGCAGCTCAGGTTTTAATGGTTGACCTTATAGGTACTTCTGGCTCTCCAGAGACCCAGTGGATCTGGGTTGTGTAGGTCTCTGATCTGGACCTGAGTCTTTTCATCAAACTGCACCCTATGCAATTCTATATTCCTGACCAGTCTCCTCTGAATGTCCTTCACTGATTGGGGTACCAGTCAGCTGTCCTTGCTGTGCCCCAGTGTTTTCCCAGTGGGCCTGTCTCCCCCACTGCCTGTGTTGCAAACACTTCCCATGGGACGGGTCATGCACCTGTCCCTTGTGATGACTCACTGGCCTATTAGTGGCTCCTTTTTTTCAGTTGTTGTGGCTTCTCACTCCTATGTGGGTCCATGGGAACCCTATTAGTGGCCTCGCTGGCCTGGGGGCCACCAAGGCCCTCTTCTCCCTTGCCACCTCCATGCAACTTCAGCTGAAGGGCACAGCTGTAGCTTTTGCCAGCTCCTACTCTGCATGCTCAGCAGCTCCAGCCTTAAAGAGGCTGTGGCATGAAATGGTCAGAGTGGTTTTTTCTTCTCTCATCGTGGCTTCTCCCACCTTCATGAACTCTGTAGGTTTGTCTTCCTCTTCCCCTGAGCTCTAACAGCCCCAGCTTGGCAGTTGTTTTTTTTTTTTTTTTATAGCTGTAAATTGGTTGATTTGTGGGAGAGAGTGATGCTGGGGACTGTCTATTC
>NW_007728819.1:160381-173228 GCF_000696425.1 Galeopterus variegatus
CCAAAACCAGAAAAAGACTCAAGAAAGAAAGAAAACTACAGACCAATATCGCTAATGAACATGGATATGAAGATCTTCAATAAAATACTAACAAAAAGAATCCAATAGAGCATTAAAAAGATCACTCACCATGATCAAGTGGGATTCATCCCAGGGATACAAGGGTGGTTTAACATATGCAAATCAATAAACACGATACATTGCACTAACAGAATAAGGGAAAAAAAAACATATGAGCATTTTAATAGATGCAGAAAAGCATTTGATAAAAACTAACACTCCTTCATGATAAAAACACTCAACAAATTAGGTATAGAAGGAATGTACCTCAACATAACAAAGGCCATAGATGAGAAACCCACAGCTAATATCATACTGACTGAATGGACAAAAATTGGCGACTTTTCCTCTAAGATCTGGAACACAACAAGGATGTCCATGTTCCCTACTCCTATTTAAAATAGTACTGGAAATTCTAACCAGTGCCATAGGCAAGAGAAAGCAATAAAGGTCATCCCAGGTGGAAAGGAGGAAGTCAAATATCCTTATTTGCAGATGACATGATAATATACAGAGAAAACCCTAAAGACTCCACCAAAAATTTACTAAAACTAATAAATGAATTCTGTATAGTGGCAGGGTATAAAATCAACACACAAAAATCAATAGCCTTCCTTTTCACCAATAATGAAATTGTTGAATAAGAAATCAAGAAGTAATGCCATTCATAATAGCTACCAAAAAAATGAAATATCCAGGAGTAAATTTAACCAAGGAGGTGAAAAGATCTCTACAATGTAGCCTATAAGATATTGGTGAAAAAAATTGAAAAGGACACAAATAAATGGAAAGATATCCTGTGTTGCTGGCTTGGTAGAATTAACATTATCAAAACGTCCATATTACCCAAAGCAATCTACATATTTAACACAATCCGTATCAAAATACCTATGACATTCTTCACAGAGATAGAGAAAATGATGTTAAAATTTGTATGGAACCACAAAACACTCTATATAGCAAAAGCGATCTTGAACAAAAAGAAAAAAGTTGGAGGCATCATGCTTCCTGACTTAAAAATATACTATAATGCTATAGTAACCAAAACAGCATGGTACTGGCATAAAAATAGACAAATAGACCAATGCAACAGGATGGAGAGCTCAGAAGTAAACCCATGCACTTATGGCCAACTGATTTCCAACAAAGGTGCCAAGAATACACAAGGGGGCAAGGACAGCCTATTCAATAAATGGTGCTGGGAAAACTGGATGTCCACATGCAGGAAATGGAAAATAGACCCCTATCTCTCACCATACACAAAAACCAACTCAATGGATTAAAGACCTAAATTTAAGACTCAAAACTATGAAACTACTAGAAGAAAACATAGGTAAAATATTTCACAAAATGGGAGCAGGCAGCACTTTTTTTTTTTAGCAAGACTACAAAGGCACAGGTAACTAAAGCAAAAATAGACAAACAGGACCACATGAAACTGAAAAGCTTCTGCACAGCAAGGGACACTATTGACAAAGTGAAGAAACAACCTACAGAATGGGAGAAAGTGTTTGCAAACTACACATCAGACAATGGCCTAATATCCAGAATATATAAGAAATTTAAACAACTCTACAGCAAAAAAACCAAATAACACAATTAAAAAATGGGCAAAGGCCTGAATAGGCATTTCTCAAAAGAAGACATGTAAATGACTGACAAGCAAGTGAGAAAATACTCAAAGTCACTAATCATCAGTGAAATGCAAATGAAAACCACAATGAGATATCATCTCACCCCAGTTAGAATGGCTACTATCAACAAGAAAATAATAATTGCTGGAGAGGATGCAGAGAAAAGGGAACCCTCCCTCCTACATTGTTGGTGGGAATGTGAATTGGTACAGCCATTATGGAAAACAGTATAGAGGTTCCTTGGAGAACTAAAAATGAATCTACCCTATAACCCAGCTATCCCACTACTGGGTATATACCCAAAGGAAATGAAATCAATATATCGAAAAGACACCAGCACTCCCATGTTCATCACAAAGCTATTCACAATAGCCAAGATATGGAATCAACCTAAATGTCCATCCATGGATGGGTGGATAAAAAAACTGTGGTGTGTATACACAATGGAATACTATTCAGCTATAGAAGCAACATGGATGGAACTGGAAACCATCATGTTAAGTGAAGTAAGTCAGGGACAGAAAGACCAATACTACATCATCTCATTCATATGTGGAATCTAAAAAAAAAAATTTTTTTTCTCATAGAGGTAGAGAGTAGAATAATGATTACCAGAGGCCGGACGTGGAGTAGGTTCGGGGGCTGGGGAGAGGAGAAGTCATGGACTAATGGGTGCAAAACTGTGCTATCTAACCCTAAGAGAATCATTGTGCAGTGTATGCATGTATTGAAATAACACACTATACCCCACAAATATGTACAAGTAAATGTTAAAATAAAAAAATTAAAAATTAAAAAACATAAAAAAGAATGTAAATTAAGGCATTGAGGGGAGAGACAGTGATTCCTTATTCCATTCTCTAGAACCACTGAATACCCTGACAATTTATGAGAATGCACATTTGTATGTACTGTGTAAAAATTCCTCCCTCATTCTTTCTGATGGTGCTATAAAGGCAATTGAGCTCTATAGAGTCACACTATAAATATAAGTTTTTATCACAATATCATTTCAACTCTATCTCTAAAGATCTGTAGAAATTTCATGAGAAAGAAAAATCGAACTCTAGGAGATGCATAGAACAGCCAAACAAGTGCACAGATTTTTAAGCAAATATAAGTTTTTATCACAATATCATTTCAACTCTATCTCTAAAGATCTGTAGAAATTTCATAAGAAAGAAAAATCGAACTCTAGGAGATGCATAGAACAGCCAAACAAGTGCACAGATTTTTAAGCAGCATTTTTTTTTCCCCGAAAATATGTCAGAGCAGAATAAATATGTGGGAAAAAATGTTCAGCTTTACTAGTAATCAAAGGAATGCAAATTACCATGAGAAATGTTTTTACCCGTCAAACTGGCAATTTATTTTCTTAAGCTTAGTATTAAAGGTTGATGAACATAAAGAAACAGGCATTCTCATTTGCTGATGGTGGGAATGTACTTTCTGTATACTTTCTGGTTGCCATTTTAACATTGTGTGACAAAAAATTGTTTACTTTCTGTCTCCTTCCCTACACATCAGGATCATTTAGTGCAAGGGCTATATGCGCTCCCCTGAGTAGTCCTGATGTCTAGACCACTAATAATTAAGTAAACGTATATTGAATTTTTACATATTTATTGAATGATTGCTAAATACTTGTCAAATTAGTAAATAAATGTTTAAAAAATAAGAACAGCCTTTAACCCAGCGTTAAGATTTCTAGGAATGTATATGAAAGATATGAGCTATATACCATGAATTTATCTGTAAAGATGTTTACCCTACTGTAGGTTATAGTATCAACAAGAAAAAAATGTCAGTGGAGGAAATAACTTAATGTTTGGCAGTAAAGGATTAGCTTTTTTACTTTCATCTTTCTGGGAGTGGAGACTGGCCAGTACTGGGATCCGAACACTTGGCCTTAGTGTCGTCACACTGTTCTCCAACCAACTGAGTTAACTGGCCAGCCCTAAACGATTAGCTTTCCAAATGTTAGCACATTCAGATGACAACCGCTATTGCAAAGGACACTGAAGAAAATGATTTAATAGCATTATAAGATATTCACAATATACATCATCAAATCAAAAAGATTTCAAAATAGCATTATCGCTTTTGTTAAAAACAAGGATATGTGTAATGTTTTGAAAGAATGCTGAAAGAATGCATAATGAAGTGTGAACAGTCATTATTGCACTGAAAGGGGAAGACAGCTGATTTTTAAAAAAAATGTTCTTTTATACTTAACATGTATTGTTTTTGTAATAAGGAACAGAGTAAAGTTCTTTTGTTCAAGTGAGTGATTTGGAAAAAAAAACTCTTCTCATTTGATTACTCCTAATCAAATGTCATCATTTTATTTTGGTGAATAATGATGGCTTGATTCAGATGTACACTTTTTCGATCAAACTAAGCATAAAGAACTAATTAGCCATATTTTTGTGACAGATTGTGGGATGTTTTCTCACCATAATTTCTGCAGAAAAGACACAGGTTTTGAAATGATATTTTAAAGATTATCAAAAAGAGTCACAAATTTCTGTGTAAATAGTGAAACCACAAAAATACAATCTATTCTATCTGAAGTTAAGCTTCAACTCTCTTTATCTGATAAGCAAGAACAGCAACTTAATGTTTTAAAAAGCTGCTTGCCTTCTTCTCTCTCCTTGCCAGTGCTATTTAAAGATCGGTGTAAGCACACTTATCAATAGGATGCATGAGTCACGTTGATAATTAAGACCAACAGCAATACTTTTCTCAAAGATATGCAGCATTTCTTTTTAATTCTAAGCAAAATGTCATTCATCATGTGACTGAATGATATTAGCCATTTAGAAGCAGTGTGGTCTTTTGTTGTTTTCTTTGGTCAATCCATATCACTGTCAGTGAGAAACAAATGAAGTGATTCAGTGAGTATAAAATGTCCTATTTTAAAAAATGTTTTCTAATTGTACATATTTGTGGAGTACAATGTGTTGTTTCAGTACCTGCATATATTATAAAATGATCCACTTACGTAGATAGCATGCCCATTACCTAAACATTTATCTTTTCTTTGTGATGATTACAGTGAAGATCCTCTTTTCTGGCTATTTAGGAATATACAGTATAACATTATTAGCTCTAACCAGCTTAGAACACCAGGACATATTCGTCCTATCTACCTGTAACCTTGTACCTACTAATCCACCTCTTCTCCTTCCCGGTCTCCCTTCCTTCCCAGACTCTGGTAACCATTATTCTACCCTCCACTTCTATAATAGCCAAATATGGCATTTTAACATGACCCATTCGATGCACATGATCTGAATTCCCTAACATGTTGTATAAGGCCCATCACGTTTATCAGAAACTTCCAGGTAGCTCGGTCTGTTCTTCATGGTAGATGTTTAAATTTTTCCTACTGTTATCAAGCCTATGTTTCCATCTACCCCTTAACACATGACCTCAATACTTAAATTATTCAGGCACCAGAAAATGACTCTACTTTATGCCATTGAACCTGGAAACTCACTTACCTCAGCTCCCAGCAGTCCAGTCTCCTTTCTCCGGTTAATTTCTCTACCTGTGCTCTGGCTCGCATCTTCCCGCCTTCTCAGGGACTCTGCTCCACTAATCAGCCCCCTCTTCTTTATCTTCAGCTCACTTCAACTCTGGGCATTTCAATAGCCCCCTGAACGGTGTACGAATAGCATGCAAAAAATGGCAACTCCCACTTAATAAGCACTTAGTCTGTACCAGGCATGGCACTAAAGGCTTTTAAATATATTAAGCTACTTTTCTCAACCTCTTTTTAAGGTTGATGTTATTTTCCATATTATGCCCTTGAGGGAACTGAAGCTCAAAAAGGTTGAACACCCTCCGAGATTATGCAACACATATATGGCAAAGCAAGGATTCATACAGAACCCTTCTGATTCCAAGATTGTATCTTACTCATTGTGTTATTTGACCTTTGTTTGTCTCTGAAAAGCTTTATCTTGAGCCCAATCAGTATCTGCCTACTCCTCATAGACAAGCTTCCTGAAGGACCTGTATCTGCTTGCTCTGTACACTTCACCTCACCCTCCTCGACCCAAGCGTGGCATCACTGACGCTGCTCGGGGCCAAATCAAGTCACCTTCTTGTTCCTACAGCCAGAGAATCTTCTGAGTCCCCTTCATAAGTTGACTAGTACCGCCTTTGACTCTGCTGACAGCCTTCTCCTTGAAACATTCTCTTCCACTGATTTTCGTAAAATGTCCACTTTGCTAGTTTCTTCCTACTTAATCTCTGGGGTTTCAGGTTGCTTCTTTTTCTCTGCCTATCCATATGTCTGATCTGAGATAGCTCAGATTCATCTCAGGCCTCCTCTTCATTACAGAGACTGTCTTGGGGATCCCATCCGCTCCCATGACTTTACCTCTATTTGCCCATAAAGCCCATCTAGTCCTAAATAGAGCCCAGGTCTCTATCCTGACCTTCAGACCTGACTATATGTGGCCTATTTGGCATCCGACTTGACATGTCTCAGGGCCTAGGGGTGGAGTAGTGAAGTGTTGAGAGCAGTATATTTAGACTCAGGTTGCTGAGCTCGAATCTCAGCATGACCACCTAGAACCGTGTACCTCTGAGCATTCATCTGTCTGGGTCTCCATCTCCCCACTGTAAAATGAAGAAAATAGTCAATATTATGTGGTAGGAGAATTCTGAGCATTAAATGAAAGGACACATGGAAAGTACTTGGAACAAGGTCTTCCACATAGAAAGCTCTCAGTAAGTGCAGCCTATTATTAATATTGCAACTCAGCGACTTTATGGAATGGAGACTAAAATATATCATGGGAAGCATTTTGCACACTAGTCCCATTCTTTGTCTTCCTTTTGCATTTATTTCTTTATCTCTTATTTTTTCAGCTTTTGAAAAAAAATATATACATGTTCATATACACACACAAAAAATAATACCTGATAAAAACAGAAGAACTTATAATGGAAAGAAACAGTATTCCTTCCCATTCATCTTTAGTCTTTTTTTTTCTCTCAGTGACAGTAGAATAAGGTGCCTTCACCATGTCCTCAGCATTATTCAGCTTTTCTATTATTTCCCTTTGTGGTAGTGGCTGCCTTCTCAACACCTTTACTCTCCTGCTCCAAAGGTAACCTCTTTCTAGCTGTCTGCCCAGCAGGTGGTATGGGGAGAGAGATAAAGCTTTACATTGGAAAGATAGTCATGAACTTTTTTTTAATTCCAAAATTTATATCTTCTAATTGCTATTTTTCTCTCCACTATATTTTTATTTTAAGAAGGAATCTTCTCAGAACTCACCGAAATACTATTCAGAATTTTTTGGAAGTTCTCTTCTGTTCCCTAATCATTTCTCTTTCCTCGGGTCAGTTATTCTTCTTGCTTATCTCTCCATGATAAAGAACACTTCCCACAGTGAGAGCTGTTTTCTTCATTTTGCTTTTCCATGTGCTATTGTGAAGTAGACATTGTGCAGTCTCTAAGTATAAGGAAACAAAACACTCATTTTATTAAAATGGCATCTAGCAATTGTCCTTTGTGCAAACTACTCTGATTAAGTAGAATATGACCAAAGATGGTGAGAAGCCAGTGAGGATAAATTAAGAAAACTAAGGTCGTGCTAATATTTGGTGAGTGGAATAGCAGAGAGCTAGTGTGCCACAATTATGCAGAGAAAAAAATGAAGACCAAGATCTACCAGCACATGCGCAAAAGACCAACCTCTAGCAACAGGAAGAAAAGAAAAGAACTCTCACCAGGCTATAGTTGTAGAAATCACCAATACCCTTTACTTCTTTATTTGCTATCAGCCACGGCCCTTCCTTGTAGCTACAAGAGCTGTCAACAGCAGTATCAAGGAAAGCAGAGTGTTAAACTACTCTGTTAGCAGAGCAGGGTTTTTTTGTGTGTGTTACCACATTTTATTACACATAAGATGCTATGATTTGCAAATGCACCATAATTTATGCACCACTAATAATTTTTAAAATGCTGCTAATTAAACTACTATATGCCATCAATCATAATTTACACTAAGATTTCAGTGATGTTAAAATGTGAAACATATATGTTTAGAATGAATGAAATTTAGTACCTGCTCTGTTTGTTCTGATTGTGGAGAGTTTGTTCACAATAAATAGAGAAAAGGACTTTAATTTTTAAAAGAGTGTGAAGAAGTATTGCTGGAAAGCACCTGGATGTTGGTCAAACAGGTTACCTTCCTAGATATGTCAATTACAAGGTGTATGTCCTCTAGTAAATTAACTCCTCAGAAGAGTTTTTTCCTGTATAAAATGGAGAACAGGGATGCCTAACTCACAGAGTTGCTGGAAGCATTAAAGGAGATAAGCCCACAGAAAGTGCCTGGCACTTAGTAGGTACTCAGTACATGCTATTTCCTTCATTCTTTCTTCCTAACACCAATGCTACAAATTGTCTTTCTGTAAAATAAGGTAATGATAACTATCATACTGATGTCAGAAGGTAGCTGTGAGTGTCAGTTGTGATAATGTGTACACACACACACACACACACATGCACACACATATATTTCTTTTAAAGAAAAACAGGTCTTATACAAATAGAGGCACTACTATACCACTGCAGGTTATTTTTCATCATTATTATTCAGGCCACCTGCCACTCCATCATTAAATAAGAAAATGATGTTATGTACTTTATTTTAATATTCCAGTACGCTATTTATTATGGATCAAAAACTAAGAAAGAGAGAGAGCAGGAAGGAGAGAGGGAGGGAAAGAGAGAGAAGGGAATAGAGGGAAGAGAGGGAGAAAAAGGGAGATGGAGAAAAAGAGAAAGAAAGAAAGAGAAGGAGGAAGGGAGAAAGAAGCCAGAACTAATTTTTAAGGAAAAAAAAAAAGAAAAGAAAACCAAATTTTCACAAAATTTTACACAAATTGCTATTTATTAATGACATCATTCAAAGTAATTAATATAAATTATTCACTAAGAGGGACTCATTGTATTCAGGCAGATAAGTACTCAGTAGACAACAATCAAGAGTGATGTTTCTCAGATCTGGCAATCATCAGAAGCACTTCAGAAACTACAACATATATATATATGTGATTTCTCCCCAGACTTACTGAAACAGACTCTCTGGGAATAGGCTCTAAGAAAATGTATTTTTATAAATCTCTCTGCTGATTGTCATGATTGGTCTTATTTGGAAACCACCAAGGAGCAGTGTTTTAACCTCCAATATAATAACATAGTCATTACGTTCTTTAGAACAAATGAACACTATTTTTAGTGCTGCTGGGTATTTCATGCTCAAATCCTGGATGATTTGGGAGAGAGAACTCAAAAGACTCATCATTAATGGCATTGATCTAGAGAAAGATTACATATACTAGTCTCCTTTGCAGCAAGGTGTGGTCATGTGACTAAGTTCTGACCAATCAAATGAGAGTGGAAGCAATGTATGCAAATTGTGGTCTTGCCTTTCAAGCAGTGATTTCTAATGGCTTCTGTTCCATGAGCCCCTTTGGCACCCCAGAGAAGCCAAAGAAGGATTCCTTCTTGAAACAACATTTTTATATATGGATAAAGTAAAATTCTTAAAATTGTAAATGAGACCAATTATATGACATACTGTTATCAAAATATTAAAAGAATAAATTTGTGATAGAGTGATATAGATGTTTACTAACACATTCAACAACCAGGCTTAGCAGCAGGTCCATGTAAGAATCATGAACATTAGAGCAGTTTGGGGTAAATGTGAGAGTGATATTTCAGGGTAAAGTCTTAGATTCAGAGAACTTCAATTTCTCTGGCTTCTAAAATTGAATGGGCTCTGTAGATGATTCTTAAAGCAAATGTACTTCACATGGCCTGGTTTTCCAAAGTCTTGCAGTTTCAAATATTGACCTTGCAGAAGACTGGACATTTTCCTCAGGCTATAAAGTCTCTGGTGTAAGATAAAGATTTGTGGCACAGCAAGGCTGCTGGCTCAAGGACAGACTAGTTACTGATTGTTATGTAAAGATACTGAGAAATTGCTGTAAGATCACTTAATTGCCTTACTGGAATGTCCTCTGGCTTGTTTCACTGAAAGTTACCAGCCTGTATTGTTAAACTATAACCCCACCTATGTTCTCTTCCTGTAACTTCTTGATCTGGAAAACAAATGCAGGAAGAGAACCCCAATTCGGGGAAGGGATGCCTCTCACTTGAGCGTTCCCAAGGGAAGTTAACAGCTTCGGGGCCTCTCAGTGCTCAGAAGACATGGGCTTTGAGTAATCCTTTGCATCTCTGTCACCCAGGGGAAGAGGGGTGATAAATCCGTGGGGGGTGAAGCAACACAAAGCAACAGGGCTCAATCCTTATGTTTCCTAGTTCCTGAAAACTTCTAATTTTGTCCCCATTCTCCCCAACATCCTGATACTCAGCAATTATTTAGAGAACCTCCCTTCTTACCCCCCCCCATATAATAGATATGGCTTTTCTAGGAGTAGGGAAGTTAAAGGTGCAGGTTTAGGAATATTCTTTTAAGAAATTTTTATTGAATCATAATTGATTATACATATTTTTGGGGTTCAACATTAACATATGTTGATCAAATCAATATTACTAGTGTATATATTGTTACAAATCATGCTTATTCTTTATGCCCCTTGTCCAATCTCACCCCATCTCCTTATCCCTCCCTGCTCTAATTACCCTAGATTTCTTCTCTCCTTCTGAACAAGTGATGGTTACTCTGTTGATTTGTTGTCTAGATGATCTGTCCAATGCTGAGAGGTCTGTTCAGTTCCCCCAATATTATCATAGAGCAGATGCTTCTTCTGTCACTCTGGAATTAGCTTTGTGGAGAGAGACATCCTCTTCTTTTCTATCTCTGCTGGTGACTCTCCTTGTGTCAATGCACTCCAGTGGCTGGCAGACCATCTACACAGTGGTTGTGGCATCTAGCCACTTTCACAGCAGCTGTGATTATTGTGGTGGTTGTGATGGGCCACCCACGTGGAGGTGATGTTTTGGGCATGCTCCTTATCTAGTTGGTGGTGGCAATGGCAGTGTGCCTGATTATGGGCAGGGATCCAGTCCCTGGGTCCATGCCTCAGGACCCCAGGCGGGCCCCATGGTGCTGGCAGTGTACTTGGTTGTCCTCCCTTTCTGGCTTAGTAGCCCAGGGGACTTCTGGTCCTTCTTATAGGTGTTCTTTGGTGAAATGAGACCTTTTCTAGTTAATATCAAACTTTGTCTCTGGTTGTGGGTACTCTTTATTCTTACAGTTCTGTGTTGGCTTATTTGCTGTTCCCACCACTTCAGCTCTGCACTGGAAATAGTTTGCTGTCTTTTGCTTACTTCTGAAGTGGGGAACTTCCTGTGCGGACCAGCACCTGAACCCTGTGGTTCAGCTAAATTGCGGCTTTGCTATTGATTCCCTGGGGAAGGCTTTTTGTGCAGTTCAGGTTTTAATGGTTGACTTTATAGGATTTTTTATGGGTTTAGTGAAATCCAATGTACCCAAGTTGTGTAGAAACATTGGTCCAGGTCTGTGTCTTTTCATCACACTGCACCCCATGCAATTCTATATTCCTGATCAGTCTCCTCTGAGTGGTCCTATGATGATTTGGGGGCAGATCAGCTGTCCTTGCTGCTGTAGGCTGGTCCCTTATGATGACTCATTGGCCTCTGAGTGGCTCCTTTTTTCAGTTGTTGTGGCTCCTAGCTCCTATGTGGGTCCTTGGGAACCCTATTAGTTAGTGGTCTTGCTGGCCTGGGGGCCACCAAGGCCTTCTTCTCCCCTGCCACCTCCAAGCAACTCCATCCGAAAGGCATAGCTGTGGCTTTTGCCAGGTCTTGCTCCCTGCACTCAGCAGCTCCAGCCTGGAAGTGGCGGGGGCTCAAAATGGTCAGAGAGGTTCTTTCTTTCTCTCATCGTGGCTTCTCTGGCCTTCACACACTCCATAGGTCTCTCCTCCTCTTCCCCTGAGCTCTAGCAGCCCCAGCTTGGCTTTCGTTGCTTTTTAATAGTTGTATATTAGTTGATTTGTGGGAGAGAGTGATGCTGGGCACCGTCTATTCTGCCATCTTGACCGTAACTCCAGGTTCAGGAATATTCTTAAATAAAAGCAGGGCCCTTTGGAGTATACTGACCTGGTTGAAAGAAGTGATCTTTCCTTTACTGTGTTCCCAAGTATTTAGTTTGTTCATCTGTCCATTCATGTATTCGTGTATTCATCTAGCCATCTATCTAACTATCCATCCAACAAATATTTTATGAGCATCTGCTATATGCCAGACACTGTGCTGGGCTGTTTAATAAATGTTAACAACTCACAAACTTGCCAGTTGTTGAGTAGTGGGTATGATCTGTAGTGATAGGTGCATGGCCTTAAGTCTGATCGCATTTGCTTGCCCAGTTAGAACAAGGTAGGATTTAGGATTACAACGAACTGTGAAGGGATGTTGAGAAATTGGTTTCAAGTTTGTCCTTTAACTGCTTGACCATTTAAGAGAGTATCCAGTGCCCTCTTTGAGCAAACTACCAGCCTGAGCTAGATCAGCTCAGAGGGAGGACACAGTCATTCTTAGGAAACTTCCCAGAATAAAAAATTCTCTGTGACTCTCGTGATTTAAACCGTCCATCTGCCTAGTTCAAAACCATTGGGAAATCTGTCACATCCTAACTTTTTATTTATTTATGTCAGACGTAGCCTGATCTTGTGTATACTGCATAACACTTGCTATATTTAATGGGCTGCTTAACTTGGAGTAGAGATTATATCCTTTTTTGAAAAATAAATCTTATTGTATATACTTGAGGTTTATAACATGATGTTATGGATACATATAGAGAGTGAAATGGTTACTATAGTAAAGTAGATTAACATATCTATTATCTCACATAGCTATTTCTTGGCAATAAGAGCAGCTAAAACTGCTTATTTCACAAAAATACCTAATACAATACAATTTTATTAACTTTAACTTAGTCTTCAGGTTATGCCCTAGATCTCTAGACCTGTTCATCCTACTATCTGCTACGTTGTATCCTTTGACCTGCATCTCCTTCTTCCCTCCCCCCCCCCACCCCAGCCTGTGGTAACCACTGTAAAATTCTCTATCTTTGTGTATTTGAGCTCTTTTTTTAAAAAAAAAAAAAAAAAAAAAAAAAAAAAAAAAA
>NW_007728819.1:174134-181656 GCF_000696425.1 Galeopterus variegatus
CCCCTTCTTCCCCCCCCCCCCCCCAGCCTGTGGTAACCACTGTAAAATTCTCTATCTTTGTGTATTTGAGCTCTTTTTTTAAAAAAAATCCCACATATAAGTGATAACATGCAATATATTTCTTTCTTTGTCTGGTTTATATTACTAAGCATAATGTCCTCCAGTTCCAATCATGTGGAAAAAGCAGGATCACCTTTTTTGTGGGTATTCTTTTTGGGGGCGTGCAGCTGGCAGGTACAGGAATTGAACCCTAGACCTTGGTGTTATCAGCACCACGCTGTAACCAATTGAGCTAACCAGCCAGCCAGGATCTCCTTATCAAAGGCTAAATAATATTCCATCCCGTGTGTGTGTGTGTGTGTGTGTGTGTGTGTATCATATTTTCATTTGTCCATTGATGGGCATTTAGGTTGTTTTCCTATCTTGGCTATTGTGAATAGTGCTTCGATGAACATGGGAGTGCAGATATCTTTACAAGGTAGTGATTTCACTTCCTTTAGGTACATACTCAGAAGAGGGGTTGCTGGGTCATATGGTAGGTCTATTTTTAATTTTTACACTGTTTTCCATAATGGCTGTACCAATCTACATTTCCACCAGCAGTGTACTAGAGTTTCCTTTTCTCCACACCCTCTCCAACATTTGTTATCTCTTGTCTTTTTGGTAGTAGCCATTCTTGTGGGTGTGAGGTGATATCTCATAATTTTAATTTGCATTTCCCTGATGAAGTGATGTGGAGCACCTTTTTATATAAGTACTTAAACCACGTTGAATCAAAACCAGTTTTTAAATTTAAATTTGTTGATGAGAAAATAAATCTATTCTGAAATGAAAAAAACAAAACAAAAATAGAACTAAAAAAGATCTGAAAGAAGATTCCTCCTGGGAGAATCAACAGTACATTGTCCGTGGGTTTAGTTATTCTTTCCTTTCAGGCCAGTCCTTGGACATTCTCTCATGTTATCTGCCTACTGTTGTCATCGTGAGGCTCACACGAAATGATGGGCATTGTAAGCTCTACTGTTTTACGTAAAAATAAGGTGCTGTTTCCTTATTTCCTCTGAAAGACGTTAGATGGTTTTCCTCATTCAGTTTTTATGTATCTGTTGATCTTTTAATCTTGGCCTGTTTTTTCTTTCTCTTATGTATATGAGGCTGTAAATCATTTATTAGAGAGGACTTTGACTCTTAATCCCACCAACTATTTTGCTTGGTGGTTGCATTTGGGCCAAAACTTCCAGAGTTTTCTGTTTACTGGATTTTGTTACCAGTTACCCATGTCCCCACAGAGAAAGGGCATATGACAAGTGGAAAGTTATTTCTTATCAATGAGATGAATGCAAGTGGCAAAGAAATAAACAGACTAATGAGAGTTGCATTGCTGCTTCTGGACCTATTACCACCATATAATCCTCGATATATTCCTAAAGCTGTCTCCATCTCTTAGTGAATGGAAAGTAACAAATGTGTTTAGTTACCATTCTGTATTTTCTTCTACACTCCCCCACCTTCCAAATGAGAGGTTCAAACACTGGAGAGGAATGTGGTAGGGTGGGAGTGTGGAAGGGTGGAGTTCTTGCCATATTTTGAAAAATTTGCTTTCCATTGACAATCACTTTGCTAGTTGTAATAGCAATAATGATCATTTAAAAACAACTACTATCATTTTTGAGCATTTGCCATGTGCTAGGTATTTTATATCCATTACTTTCACTACAATAATGGAAGGTAGACACTATTATTTACTTTCTAATGCTGCTATATAATATCATATAACAACATATAATGTTGATATAATTGGAGTGGGCTAGTAATTTGTATTAAGATTTTGACAGCTCTTGCAGGGAGTTCTTCACCAACTTTCAATCCAACTCTAATCCCTCATAGGAGTCCTGTGAGTCAGACTGGCTGGGCTTGAGCCTGATTCAATTTTCTGCTTAGCACCTAGCTTATTTTTAGAATGTAATACATGGTAGTAGAAATAAAGTAGTGGACAGCTGTACAATTAAATCTATAGAAATACTCTTCTCAGATTGGGTGGGGTCTCACTGGTTGCTTTTAGGGTGTCTAAACTATGTCCTTGCCTGGCAACCTTAGCACCTAGCTTATTTTTAGAATGTAATACATGGTAGTAGAAATAAAGTAGTGGACAGCAGTACAATTAAATCTATAGAAATACTCTTCTCAGATTGGGTGGGGTCTCACTGGTTGCTTTTAGGGTGTCTAAACTATGTCCTTGCCTGGCAATGAGAGATGGAATAAAATTGCTCCAATTTTTGCTTTCTTTTGCTGAAGAAAAATTATTTAAGCTTTCAACACAATAGGCCAGCAGCCTCTCTCCATGATTAAACCAGAGAATAAGGGAGGCACAGCTGGGTCTCCACTGACTGTGCTTCACTCCTCCTGGCATACTGGCCATGCATACTGAGTTTGTTCTCCCTTCTCTACCTCCAGCCCTCGGGCATCCTCCAGCCATGTACACTATCTTCAAGGCAGATTAATCTCCACCCCTTTGGTTCCAGAGCAAGTTACAATATGAGGGTTGAATCGCACTAAAGAGAAATTACTGGTTGGGACCCACACCATGTTCAAGGTGTCTATTCCAGTGTAGCTTTCACATCCCGTGTTCTGGCCTCTGGCCTTATAGTTCCACACATGATATTTCTAGGGTCCCAGAACTTTCCAGATAAAGGAAGACTAATTAATGCTCACTTAGCTCATAACAGATTCCATGGAAAACCCAAACTGCTGGAGTAGTTCACTGACAATGAGAAATGTAACTGCCAAAAAGACTTTCTGCTAGTGAAATCTATATGAGATGCTAAAAGTGAATTGGAGGGTTGCTTGGTAAGCATGAATGCAGGGCAGGGCAGTTAGCAGACTGAGTTGAAAATTTAAAGGTGCAGGTGAGGTCAGACTGGGACCAGGATTCTCATCTTACCACCAAGATGGGATAAGATAAATTTTTGAGCCAGAGCATGTCCTCCCCTGGAAATTTCCTGCCTTGGAGATTACTTGTGCTTGTCAGATGTTGTTGAATGAGCATTGGAAATATTTCCTCTGGCCTCTGGCACCCACCACCACCAGCACATTGCACTGAGCAGGCACTAAGCAAAAGATAGTTAAACAACAAATGCTCACAGCCCACAGACATAGAATGCCCCTATTCTAATCCTGCATTCACATCAGGAAGTGATCATCTTTCTCAAATAAGAGGCCAAGTGGTTTTCCTTTATTCATCTTAAGGGAATAGAGATAATAGGTTAAATTCAGTAAAAATAAATAAAGAAAGAAAGAAAGAAAGAAAGAAAAGAAAAAGGATGGGAGAATTGGGGAGAAAGAAAGAAAGAAAGAAAGAAAGAAAGAAAGAAAGAAAGAAAGAAAGAAAAGAAAAAGGATGGGGGGATTGGGGGGAGGCTCCTATCCCAAATAGATATCTTTCAATGTCATTTAATGTCTTATATATGTAGATAAGGGTTGTTTTACACAATACATACTACCAGAAGGTTTATTCCCACCTAATACTCATAATTTAGTGCACGTAAATGAATAATTTTTTGAGGTCTAATTCTTGTTTTACAGAAAATGACAGCTAAGAAGTTCACACAAGTAGCAGCTGAGATCTTCAGAGTTTCAGTATCTTGCTGAAGCCAACACAACTGGTTAGAGGCAGAGGCAAAATCGACACTTGTTCTTAACTCCTAACATGTGTGAGTACCCAAGCTCCACCTCCACGTGTACAGCTGAGGCTGAAAACCACTGGCAGAGTGAAACCGACGCGTGTGTGCAGATGGGCAGTGTGGTGCTGCGTGCTGGAGGTGGCTGGAGGGTTGTAGGGATAACAAGGCAGGCGCCCAGTCCAGCCTGAGGCTTGGGAGAGGGTCCATGAGGGTGTCACAGTGAATTGATTCTTGTGTGAGCTGAGGTGTAATTAGGCAAAAGCTATGGGGAAAATGTTCCAGGCACATAAAAGTGCCTGAGCAAACACGTGGCGGTTTGTGATTTTTTTCATGGGCCATTTTCCTCACCTCCCTTCCCCATTCATAACCATGGCCTTTACCCATAGCCCCCATTCCTCCACAGACCTGGCTTCACAAACCCTTGCTGCAGCCTTGTTAATTCCACGCCTACCCTCGCCATGTGTTTTCCTGTCACTGTGAGTTTATCAGTGCTTTCCACTTTGTATCATCTATGGTTGCTTTCACAGCTGAAATGAGTAGTTGTTTCAGAGAGAATATGACCCCCAACGCTTCATGTTCCTGAGCTAACAGCTATTAACTCCTTTGTGCTTTAACTTCCTTATGAATAACATGGAAATAATTATGAAAGCTGTAGCATGTTTTTCTAATAATGAATGGGATACTGTGTATTTGGTGGATGCTATGATGTGCTACACTAATCACTTCAGATTGAGGATTTATTCCCCCAGTTATCGAAAGGTAGGGCTTAGCCATCAGCCTTCTGCTGTGTTGGAAGAAAACTTCACCTAAGGTCATGACTCTTTCCTGGGGCACCCCCCATCTGATGACAGATTATTTTGCATAAAGACCTGGCTCTCTAACTCCCAACATGGCTCTGCTCTGAGGAGCCATCTTACAGTACAGTTCCCCATGGATCATGGTAACCCAGCCTTTCCCTGTGCCAACTCCTTCTTCCTCCCCACACTTCCACAAGGCTGTGTCCCAAGAGCACTCCTTAATTCATGTCCTGGACACTAAGTTCCTTTTCAGAGTCTGCATCTAAAGATCCCAGCCAATGACAGTAGGTGCTTTGATTGGCCTGTGAGCTCAAACACTAAAATGGGATTTTGGAGCTGATCACCATCTCCTGGTCGCCAGTGAGGATGCTGTCACTAGTAGGGCAGCACAGATAGTCCAGGTAGACATGCAATTGTTAACACGTTCACCAGTGGTGACCTGGAACGTGTATGTGTGGAAGGGAATGCACTAGCTGCTGCCATGTGTCAGGCATTTGAGAAATGAGGGGAAAATAGTAATCACAAGGACAGTGGAACTGGTTGGTGGTCGTTAAGCTCCATTGATGCTTGGGAAAAGGTAGCAAAAAGCTGAGACTAATTCATCAGCAATTAAAGTCTTAGTGTGAAGGCCAGAGGGTCTCCCTGGAAACATACCAAGAGACTCTTATCTCTTAAAAATTAGGAGGGGAAGGAGGTCAAATATAAGGACCAATGTCAGGATTTAATTGTAAGAGCAGCTCAGCTAGGTCTGCTATGCCAAGTTTTGGAAAAATGGGCACCTGACACAAGGGATGGGTACATCTGTGTTGATGCCCCCCTAAAGTCTTGAATTTCCAGGTGACCTTGAACCCAGTGACCCTGCACAAATGATCCACTCCTCCGTTCTGCTAAGGGCTACGTTTAAGAACACACAAACACACATGAATGTGGAGGTCTTTCCTCTACAAGATACACACACTCTCTCCAGGATCTCCCCCATCTCCCCTCCCAACCACCAGGTCAAGAAATGAGGGTTAAGTCACAAAATATGCTGGGACCACTAAGGGAGAAAAAGAACAATACCACCTCAGATTCAATTTCAAGGCTGGTCAACTGGGAGAATATGCATGGGACTGGCTTCTGAGGATGCCCGACCAAGGTGGATAGACGATAACTTCAGATTCAAGAGAGTTCACCAATATGAGCATACTCTCCCATGCCTCAAGATGTGATAGTACCCTGGCAAGGAGCTGAGAGGGTGTGCACATGCCGTAGGATGGCTCCTAGAAGCACAGGAGGAGCAACGCCCCACACTGCTAGAGGCAGAAGTGGTGGAAGTGCTGTGACAGGCAGGTTACACAATGCAGAGAAGGAGGAACATGTTTGACATCTCTTCTCCCTTGCCCAATTTGACAGTAAATGACAAGTGCAGCCATCTCGGCCTTTTCTGTTATGCTGTATCATTCTATTATTTCCAAATCAGTCAAGATCTGTATTAGTCCAGAAACATAAAGAGACTCCAGCCCATTGAGGCTTCCCTGGACCCCAAGTTGTTACAGTTCCTGGAGCCCCCTCATCTCCCACCACACCACCTGTATTTGATGGAGCTGTCCAGATTTGTGGCTTTTGAGACTGCATTCTGCAGGGCAGCCTGGATATTTGTACCTGACTATGAGATAGGCCCCATCATTTCTGAGGATGGCTGTAACAGAGGAAGAACAGAAGGCAGCTGGGAGTGCCTGGCGTGATAATCAATTTCAGGAGAACTTTCCTTCTCTGATAACAAGTAATATTTGCTTAGGAAGCAGTCTCTGAGTTTGTTTTCCTGGCCTCAATTGATATTATGTATTGATTTGCAGGATCCAGCATATGAACTATTTTATATTAATTATTTTCCATTTTATAAATGAGCAATGTGTGTAGTTTTGATACTACATGGACTTTCCTTATCTATGTGAACATTGTTCTTTGGGAATAATGAACTGAGAATGCTTGCTTTAGATTAGTTGAGTGACCTTAGCCCATGTGACAATTATTCCCTGATCATTAGTTTTTAAACTCCATAACCTTCTATCATCCTGATTTCCTGTGGGCAGGATAGATGTTCACTCTGGTTACAATCTAAGGAGAATTAGGGAAGCTTTCTCATTTCTTCTTACACTAACTGGCTTCCTAGAAAGACTCTCCCAAACAATGCTGGAAATTCCACTATAATAAAACATTATTGTAACTCTATGAATGGCGTCCAAAATAATCACTCTATATGCAGAGCAGCTTTAGTGCAAGGTTTGAGACATGAGCTGGGGGACACTGCTGTGAGGACCGAAGCCAATCCCCAATCCCATTATTTTGGAATCAGAGCTATCACAGAGCATGCTATCATCAAGTTTCAGTGTTTAGCAATCTGGTCTTTTGGGTTACACATTGGACTCTCCCTGCATTTCTCAATTATTGTGTAAGAACTCATCAGATTCTCTCTTTGCTCCTGTCAAAAGAGTGAAAATCATTAGTAGACTAGGGAGAACAAAGACCATGAATAAGAGAATAAGTGGAGGGAGTGGGAAACGGGAAGGGGCTTGGCAAAAAGGAATCAGCACTAGTTTTGGGCTAAAACAGTCTGATCAAATAAAAGACCAGATAGGGTGGGAAGAGCTTTGAACTACTAGCCCAAAGTCAGAGGATCTTAGAGAACAAGTGTGATCTTGGACATGGCATTTAATGTTTTTCTCAGGTCTTTCATCTGTAGAATGCACAGTACTATGCCCGCCCTGACTACTTCCCTGGTTGCTTGCGAGGCTGAATTTATATTTCAGCAGCCTCTCTATAAAACCTACTGTGCTAGAAAGCACTTGATCGCTGTTATGCGACTGTAAACATGCATAAATCCTGCCGCAACATCTGCTGGGAAAGAAGTTGGGTGCGAAAGAGTACATAGAATTGAATTAATATTAGTGAGCCATATCGAGAAGTTGAAGAGCTTCCGCTTGACAATTTTGCCTGGTAACAATCCTGGTGCTGTTATTACAAAGCTGAGGACATCCCAATCGACCAGACTCCTTCAGGAGG
>NW_007728819.1:181787-188883 GCF_000696425.1 Galeopterus variegatus
AATCCTGGTGCTGTTATTACAAAGCTGAGGACATCCCAATCGACCAGACTCCTTCAGGAGGTGGTTGGTCCAAATCACAATGGTCTATGAAATGCAATAACTCCTGAATTTCTTGTTGGTTACTTCCCTGTTGAGCAATACTTCTCTGGAACCAAAAGATTCTGGAAAGACAGTGTGTTCAGGGCTCCTGCTCCACTTGGTTTGTTTCTTTTCTTTATCAATATCCCCAGTTAGTTATTCATTGGCAAGACTGACCCATTTTTACATCCTCTTCTGAATAAATACGTTTTTACCAAGTAGAATGAAAGTATGGTCCTGCACATCACAGCCTGCTTTTGTGTGTATGTGTGTCAGTGTGTGTGTGCTTTCAATTTCAATCAACAAAAGTAATCACATGGTCAAATTATTTAAAAAAATCAGATTGTCCAGGATAAATTTAAAAAAATAAAAAACAAGAATATTTTGAGCATCTTTTATAGTCCAGTGCTCTGCTAAGAATTACATGCACATATTAATTAATATATTAGTTAATATATTATTATATGTTATAATAATATAACAATTGTTACAGTATTTTACTTAATTCTAACAGTGAAACTGAGAGTGGGTATTTGTATTTACCTTTGGAGAAAGTGAGAGTTAAGATAGAGCCACATGGCAAGGTCACAAAAGTAGCAGACCCAGGATTCAAACCCCACTTTGTCTGATTTGGAATCCCAGGATCCTAATCATTTTGTTTTCCTATCTTTACCTAAGGGCGTGCGTGCACTCTGAGTAAGGTGTGCTGTGTACTGGAAACAGGACAAATGAAGTAGTGTCCCTCTCCTCATCCACTCCCTTCAATGTCTGCACGACATTATAAAAACTGTTCTTGAGAGGCACACAAGAGTGAAATGAATGTTTGCTTCAGTTTTTCATAGAAAAAAATACATTTTATAATTTGAGGGGAAAATTCCATTATTAAGCCATAAAAATGGTAACAGAATGTATAGTATATCTTCAGCAAGGCATCGGACAATCTTTCATAAAATCTTTAAGGGAGAGTTGTAAAAATATCACNTTCAGCAAGGCATCGGACAATCTTTCATAAAATCTTTAAGGGAGAGTTGTAAAAATATCACGTAAATGGTAATAAAATTGGTAGAATTCAGAACTGATTGAACCCTTATATCAAAACGCATTGGCTGATAGTCAAGACGAAGCTTCAGTGAGGTCTCTAGAGGCAAGCCATTGGGCTCTGACTGTCCCTGACCTGTTCATCTCTTTCAATATTGCCTTAGATTATTGTTTGGCACACATCAAATATGTGAATGGCATGAGACTTGAGAAATGAGTGACACATAGGATTAAAATCTAGTGGGTTGATTATGTAGCAAAGTAAAACTACATATAAAGCCTTGGACTTACGTTCAGGAGTCATTTACATTTATATAGGATTGATGTTAATAGCAGTTAGAGTAAAAAAAACATACAGTATGTCCAAATAATATGATATGGCTGCTGATGGAGCAGGTGGAAGCTCAGGCTGCATTAAAAGAGCATCTTTTTCAGATAAAAGAATATAAGTTTTAATGTAGTTAGCATTGGTTATAAGTTTTTTAAAAATATGGCAATAAATATTTTTAAAATATTGCAACAGTTCCAGGTATCCTAGGTACCAGGTTATATGCTAGGTGATTTCACACATATTATGTCATTCCAATCTCACAACTAACAGAATGTATAGTATATCTTCAGCAAGGCATCGGACAATCTTTCATAAAATCTTTAAGGGAGAGTTGTAAAAATATCACGTAAATGGTAATAAAATTGGTAGAATTCAGAACTGATTGAACCCTTATATCAAAACGCATTGGCTGATAGTCAAGACGAAGCTTCAGTGAGGTCTCTAGAGGCAAGCCATTGGGCTCTGACTGTCCCTGACCTGTTCATCTCTTTCAATATTGCCTTAGATTATTGTTTGGCACACATCAAATATGTGAATGGCATGAGACTTGAGAAATGAGTGACACATAGGATTAAAATCTAGTGGGTTGATTATGTAGCAAAGTAAAACTACATATAAAGCCTTGGACTTACGTTCAGGAGTCATTTACATTTATATAGGATTGATGTTAATAGCAGTTAGAGTAAAAAAAACATACAGTATGTCCAAATAATATGATATGGCTGCTGATGGAGCAGGTGGAAGCTCAGGCTGCATTAAAAGAGCATCTTTTTCAGATAAAAGAATATAAGTTTTAATGTAGTTAGCATTGGTTATAAGTTTTTTAAAAATATGGCAATAAATATTTTTAAAATATTGCAACAGTTCCAGGTATCCTAGGTACCAGGTTATATGCTAGGTGATTTCACACATATTATGTCATTCCAATCTCACAACATCCCTGAGAAGCACTAGTAAAGAAAGCTGCAACAACTGAACCTAAGAGAGGTTAAGAAGTTGTTTGAGGTGAAGCTGAGATTTGATCTCAGACTGAAGTAACTTCAAGGCTCACTTCTACACTGTAGCATCCAGCTTCCAGAGAGCACTAAACACTGAAGGGAATGACCTGGGGTGGAAACAAAGAGAGGTCAGTAAGAGCAGAGGAGGAGATATGAACTAACAGTTGTTAGGTACCTACTATATGCTGGACATTTCATATGCATAGTCTCAGTAAATGCAATGCAATGAAATAGGCATTTACACCATTCCTGAGGGGCAAAGGGATAAATAACTCACCTAAGATCACCTAATAAATAAGTTGTGGAACCAGGATCAGACTACTCATCTGTTTGATTCTGTGACTATAGTTTGTCATTATTTGCCCAATTTCAGGTATTACACATGGCACCTATATTGATTTTGCCCTATCTCTAAATCTGTATTGGAATTTACTTAATTTTTCTTTAAATCTCAATTTGAAACTTAAGCCCAATTATTTATCTAGAAAAATGTATGCAAAATAAAAAAAAAAAGAAAAATGTATGCAAAATAATAAAGGAGAAACCTACCATACCAAGTGTATAAAAGGAAAACAGGTGCTCCTTGCCATAAATAGGAGGAAACCATAAAAACAAATACATTATAAACAAAATGATGTTATTGAATTCTAGCTAGCTACTGTCGCCTGCAGAAGGTTCTGACTCTGAGATCTCCTCTCTCTGTTAAAAACGGAAATTAAGAAGGTTACATGTGGTTTGGCTGGTTAGCTCAGTTGGTTAAAGAGAGGTGTTGTAATACCAAGGTCAAGGGTTCAGATCCCTGTACTGGCTAGCTACCAAAAAAAAAAAAAAGTTACAGCAATGTTAAAAATCTTTGGACATAAAGCCTGTCTTCTTGATTAAAGAAGATTAAAAAATGGAAATAATATTCTCACTATGTGATTTTGTGTGCTACCTGAAGTCATCCTCATATCCCACCAGACACTCACATCCAATAGTTTCTAGTATACCTTGTACTATTCTTTTTTTTAAAAAGTTCTAACTTCTTGATATACATTGTAGTTGATTTTCATGGCCCTTTACCCGTTCTACTTTCCTCCCTCCCCCTTACCCTCCCCGTCCCCATCCCCTCCGCCCCACTACATCATATCTGGTCACTTGTCTTAACAAGTTCCAGGAATTTTTTTTTTTTTTTGTCTTTTTTTTTTCATGTCCGGCAACGGATCGCAGCCCTCAGTGTCGCACCCATACCGGACCGGGACCGGCAACGGGATCGCAACCCTCGGTGTTGTGCCCACACCTCGCTCAGCCAGTGAGCGGGAACCGGTCTGTATGTGGGATCTGAACCCTCGACGGGAGCGCGCCGCCGCACTCCCAAGCGGCGCACTGTAGCAGTGCGCCACCGGGCCAGCCCAGGAATTTTTTTTTGTGTGTGTGTGAACAGTAAGGGGATCATAACCCTTGGCTTGGTGTCACCCGCTCCGCGCTCAGCCAGTGAGCGCACCGGCCATCCCTATATAGGATCTGAACCCGCAGCCTCAGAGCTACCAGCACCGCTGCGCTCCCTGCGCCACACTCTCCCAAGTGATCCATGGGGCTGGGCCCAGGAATCGTTTTGATTGTGGTGTCTTCTTCCCCCCACACCCTTTATTTGTTTGTATATTTATTTATTTTTAGCTCCCACAAATAAGTGAGAACATGTGGTATTTCTCTTTCTGTGCCTGACCTGTTTCACTTAATATAATTTTCTCTAAGTCCATCCATGCTATTGTGAATGGTAGTATTTCATTCTTTTTTATAGCAGAGTAGTATTCCATTGTGTAGATGTACCACGGTTTCCTTATCCACTCATCTGATGATGCACATTTGGGTTGGTCCCAACTCTTGGCTATTGTATACAGTGTTGCAGTAAACATGGGAGTACAGGTATCCCTTTGGCATGAAGATTTCCATTCCTCTTGGTATATTCTCAGCAGTGGAATAGCTGAGTCATATGGTAGATCTCTCTGTAATTGTTTGAGGAACCTCCATACTATTTTCCATAAAGGCTGCACCATTTTGCAGTCCCACCACCAGTGTATGAGAGTTCCTTTTTCTCCACAACCTCACCAGTGTTTATCATTCTCAGTCTTTTGAATATTAGCCATCCTAACTGGAGTGAAATGGTATCTCAAAGTGGCTTTGATTTGCATTTCCCAAATGCTGAGTGATGTTGAGCATTTTTTCATGTGTCTGTTGGCCATTCATATATCTTGCTTTGAGAAATGCCTATTCAGCTCCTTTGCCCATTTTTTAATTGGGTCATTTGTTTTTTTTTTTTTTGCTGTAATGTTGTTTGAGTTCCTTGTATATTCTGGATATTAATCCTTTGTCAGATGTATATTTTGCAAATATTTTCTCGCACTCTGCTCGTTGTCTTTTCACTCTGTTGATTGTTTCTTTTGCTGTGCAGAAGCTTTTTAGATTGATATAATCCCATTTCTTTATTTTTCCTTTGGTTGCCTGTGCTTTTGGGGTCCTATTCATGATGTCTGTACCTAGTCCTACTTCCTGGAGTGTTTCCCCTATGTTTTCTTTAAGGAGTTTTATTGTTTCAGGATGTATATTTAATTATTTAATCCATTTTGAGTTGATTTTGGTATATGGTGAGAGGAACAGGTCTAGTTTCATTCTCCTATGTATGAATATCCAGTTTTCCCAGCACCATTTACTGAAGAGGCAGTCTCTTACCCAGTTTGTAGACTTGGCATCTATGTCAAAGATCAGATGGCTGTAGGTGTATGGGTTGATCTCTGGATTCTCTATTCTAGTCCATTGATCCATTTGTCTGTTTTTATGCCATGCTGTTTTGGTTTTATAGCTTTGTAGTATAGTTTAAAGTCAGGTATGTTATGCCTCCAGCTTTTTTTTGCTCAGGATTGCTTCGGCTATGCATGGTCTTTTGTTATTCCATATAAATGTCTGGATAATTTTTTCCATTTCTGAGAAAAATGTCATTGGAATTTTAATGGGGATTGCATTGAATCTGTAGATCCCTTTGGGTAATATGGACATTTTCACAATGTTAACTCTTCCAATCCAAGAGCATGGGATATCTTTCCATCGTCTTGTGTCCTCTCTAATTTCTCTCAACATTGGTTTGTAATTCTCTTCAGAGATTTTTCACATCCTTGGTTAACTTTATTCCTAAAGTATTCTATTTTTTTGATGGCTATTGTAAATGGGCTAGCTTTCTTGATTTCTTTTTCTGCATGTTCACTGTTGGAGAATAGAAATGCTACTGATTTTTGTGTGTTGATTTTGTATCCTGCAACTTTACTGAAATCATTTATTAACTCTAAGAGTTTTTTTGTAGAGGCTTTAGGCTGTTCAATACATAGGATCATATCATCCACAAACGGGGACAGTTTGACTTCATCTTTTCCAATCTGGATGCCCCTTATTTCCTTCTCTTCTCTGGCTGCTCTGGTTTGTACTTCCAACACTGTGTTGAATAGGAGTGGTGAGAGTGGGCATCCTTGTCTAGTTCCTGTTCTTAGGGGAAAAACTTTCAGCTTTTTACCATTCAGGATGATATTGGCAGTGGGCTTATCATATATGGCTTTAATTGTGTTGAGATATTTTCCATCTCTATCTAACTTGTAGAGAGTCTTTGTCATGAATGAATGTTGAATTTTGTCAAATGCTTTTTCAGTGTCTATAGAGATGATCATATGGTTTTTGTTTTTGCTTTTATTGATGTGGTATATCACATTTATTGATTTGTGTATGTTGAACCAACCTTGCATCTCTGGGATGAATCACAGTTTTTCATGGTGTATAATTTTGTGTATGTGTTGCTGTAGTCTGTTAGCTAGTATTTTATTGAGCATTTTTGCATCTATATTCATCAAGGATATTGGCGTATAGTTTTCTATTTTTGATATATCTTTGTATGTTTTTGGTATCAGGGTGATATTTGCCTCATAGCATGAGTTTGGGAGAATGGCCTCTGTTTCAATCTTTAACAATAGTTTGTGGAGACTTTGTATCAGTTCTTCTTTGTAGGTTTGGTAGAACTCTGCAGTGAACCCATCCGGTCCTGGGCTTTTCTCTGTTGGGAGCCTTCTGATAACAGCTTCAATCTCTTTTATTGTTGTTGATCTGTTCAGATTTTCTATATCTTCTTGGCTCAGTTTTAGTAATTTGTGTGTGTCCAGGAATTTATCCATTTCCTCCAGATTTTCAAATTTGTTGGCATATAGTTGTTTATAGTAGTCTCTAATGATTCCTTGTGTTTCTGAGGTGTCTGTTGTAATGTCACCTTTTTCATTTCTAATTTTTGTTATTTGGGTCTTCTCTCCTCTTACTCAGCCTTGCTACAGGTTTGTTGATTTTATTTATCTTTTCAAAAAACCAACTTTTTGTTTCATTGATCTTTTGTGTTGTTTTTTTGGTTTCTATTTCATTTAGTTCTGCTCTGATCTTAATTATTTCTTTCTGTCTACTAACTTTGGGTTTGGATTGTTCTTGTTTTTCTAGTTCTTTAAGGTGTAGTGTTAGGTTGTTTATTTGTCATCTGTCCATTCTTCTGAAGTCAGCATTTAATGCAATAAATTTTCCCCTTAGTATTGCTTTTGCAGTATCCCACAGGTTTTGGTGTGATGTGTCATTATTTTCATTAGTTTCAAGA
>NW_007728819.1:189652-202023 GCF_000696425.1 Galeopterus variegatus
TATAGTTTCCAGAATTTCATTTGTTATTGATTTCTAATTTTAATCCGTTGTGATCAGAAAAAATACATGAATAATTCCAGTATTTTTGAATTTGTTGAGACTTGCTTTGTGACCTAACATTTGGTCTATCCTGGAGAATGTTCCATGTGCTGATGAGAGGAAAGAATATTCTGAGGTTGTTGGATGGAATGTTCTGTAGATATCTGCCAAGTCCAATTGGTCTAAAGTGGTGTTTAGATCTTGTGTTTCTCTATTGTTTTTTTGCCTACATGATTTGTCCAATGTTGACAGTGGGGTGTTCAGGTCCCCTGCTATTATGGTGTTAGCATCTCTCTCATTCTTTAGATCTAATAGTTTTTGCTTTATAAATCTGGCTGCTCTAATGTTGGGTGTGTATATGTTTACGATTGTTATGTTTCTTTGATGGATAGATCCTTTTATCATTATATAGTGGCCTTCTTTATCTGTTTTTATGGTTTTTGGTTTAAAGTCCAGTTTGTCTGATATAAGAATAGCTACTCCAGCTTGTTTTTCATTTCTATTTAAATGGTACATCTTTTTCCATCCTTTCACTCTTAGTCTATGTGTGTCTTTACAGATGAGGTGAGTCTCTTGAAGGAAACATATTGTTTGGTCCATCTTTTTAATCCAGTCAGTCTTTCTGTGTCTTTTGACTGGGGAATTTAATCCTTTTACATTTAGAGTTATTATTGAAAGGTGTTGATTTACTCCTAGCATTTTATTGATTTTTGTTTAGATGTCTTAATTACCTTTTGTTTCTTTCTTTCTGATTTTCTATTTGTCTTCTGTGTTTGTTGGTTTCTTGGGGTGGTAGATAAACTATTTTTTCTCTTTATTGTTAGCATTTTTGTTTTACTGGTAGGTTTTGTTCTTTCTTGAGTATTCATGGCAGTGATGGTTGTTTTTCTGCTATCAAACCCAGTACTGCCTTGAGAATTTCTTGTAAGGCTGGTTGTGTGGTAGTGAACTCCTGTGAAATATACTGTTTGTCCTTCATTTCAGAAGGATAGCCTTGTTGGGTGAAGTATTCTTGGCTGACAATTTTTGTCCTTTGTTGAATATATAATCTGTATTAGTCAGTTTTTGTTGCTTATAACAAAATACACGGGACTGAGTATTTTATAAAGAAAAACAAAATTTATTGCTTATAGTTTCTGAGGCTGGGAAGTCCAAAGTCCATCTGGTGGTGGTGACAGTGACCCAGGGGTCTCACATTGCAAGATGGTGGAAGCAGAGAGAGCAGAGAGAGACAGACTCTCCTTTTCTTTTAAAGCCCTCAGAACCACACCCCTGACCACCATTTTTAATCCATCCACTACCGCATGGTCCTACAATCCAATCACATCTTCAAGGCTCCACCTTTCAATTACCATAATAGGATTTCCCACCCTCTTAACAGTCATAGCAGGGGCTAAGTTTCTAATACATAAAATGTTGGGGATACAATTCAAGCTTCAGTGAGTTTGGGGGGACATAATTCAATCCACCACATCACCCATTCTTTTGTGGCTTTTATGGTTTCTGATGAAAAGTCTGATGTTAGTCTGATCTGGGCTCCCTTATAGGTGACTTGCTGCTTCTCTCTTGCAACTTTTAAGATTCTCTCTTTGTCTTTGAGTTTTGCCAGTTGGACTATATTATGTCTTGGAGAGGACCTTTTTGGGTTGAATATGTTTGGGGATCTTTGGGCCTCCTGAATCTGAAGATCTGTGACTTTCCCTACACCTGGGAAATTTTCTGCTATTATTTCATTGAATATGTTTTCAAAGCCATTTCCTTTTTCCTCTCCTTCTGGAACACCCATGATTCAGATATTTGAGTGCTTAAGGTTGTCTGTTATCTCTCTTAGATTTTCTTCAATTTAAAAAAAAATTTTTTTTTTTTTGCCTTTTATTTCATACAGGCCATCTTCAAGGTCAGAAATTCTCTCTTCTGCTTGCTGTAGCCTGCTGGTTAAGCTCTCCATTGTGTTTTTTTATTTCATTGAATGAATCCTTCAGCTCCACAAGCTCTGCTATATTCTTTTTCAAGGCATTGTTTTTTTGTACATTTCTTCTTTCAGGTCCTGTATATTTTTTCTCATTTCATTGTGTCGTCTACCTGAGTTTTCTTGTATCTCATTGAGTTTCCTTAGAACTGTTGCTCAAAATTTCTTTTCAGTTATTTCAAGGACTTCCTGTTCTATAGGATCTGGTATTTGAGAATTATTGTATTCCTTTGGTGGTATCATATTTTCTTTCTTTTTTTTTTTTTTTTTTTTTTTTTTTTTTCATATTTCTAGTATCTTTCCCTTGGTGTTTAGTCATTGTGGCCAGGGGTATCACGGACCACTTGTTCCACTAATGTCTGGCCTGGATCATGAAGGGACTGCCAATTCTGGGTAGCAGGGACTAGCCTGGACTGGGGTCCCATGGCGCCTGCCCACTCTGGCATAGCTGGCTCATGGCGTGTGGGCCCGGTTGCTCTCGGGCCTCTCAGGGCTTCAGGGACTGGCCTGTGCTTGGGGTCCCACAGTGCCTTCCTGTTCTGGTGCAGCTGACTTGGGGCATGTGTGCCTAGTGGCTCCCACACCTCCCTGGGTAGGAGGGACTGGCCTGGGCTGGGGGTTCCATGGCACCTGCCTGTGCTGGTGTGGCTGACTTGAGGCATGTGGGCCAATGGCTTCCATCCTCTCTGGGTGGTGGGTACTGGCCTGGGCTGGGGGTCCTGTGGTACCTGCCTGTTCCAGCATCTGTACTGTTCTTAACTGCCTTGAAGAATAGCAGGGTGAGGATGGAAGATTTAAGGCAACTACCACCATTGTCAAATCCTGGAAGACTGATGTGGGGCAAAATAGTGATTTGTTCTTTCTTGCTCATGAAGGCCAAACTAGGACAAATTGTATGACATTTTGAAATGCAACTTTTGGTTCAATATAATGTATGATAAGAATATTAAGACTATCAAAGGAAATGGTCACCACACAAAGAACTGAATTCTTTGCCCCAGACAACTGATAGCAGACTGCCTTCCAAGAATAAGATAAAAGAAACGATTTTATTGGTTGCAGTATTGGAATTAAATTTAAGATCCTTTAGAACTTTAAGATCCTTTTAAACTCCATTATTCTCTAATACTCTGTGATGCATCTAGTAGCTAAAAGATCACTGAACATTTGAGATTCTGTAGCTGATTACCTCAGACAAAGGTTTTTCAACTTCAGCACTATTGACATTTTGGACTGGATAACTCTTTCTGTTGAGGGGCTGTCCTGTGCAATGCAGAATGTCCCCAGGTGTGACAATCAAAAATGTCTCCACACACTACCAATGTCCCCTGGGGAGCAGAACCACTGTCAGTTGAGCATCTCTGCCCCAGATCCACTTCTCTCTATGTGTCTACTCTTTTGAGACAGAAAGCAATAAGAAGTTTCAAAAATATTTATATCTCATGCACACCCTTACCACTGCACTTAACATATCTAACAGACGTCTACAGAGTGTCTACAACATGCCAGCACTGCATTGAGTACTATGCCAAAGCAGTAAAGGAGGCAGATCCAGTCCTCACAGAGCCTTATGGTGCATGGATGGGGTGTTTGGGGTTGAGAGGGAAAGAGACAAACCTGAATACAGTTCATGGTTGCCCTTGTGCTTGTCAGTTTCCTCCATTATCTGGTGAGCTTTTTAAGGGTGAGAGCATGTCTTTTTAATCTTTTGATTCCCAGGGCCTACCGGAATGCCTGAAACACATATTCACTGAATAAATGAATGTGAGAATAGAAATTAGGTAAAGTTGGGGAGTGGTAACCTGTCCAGAACATTTATGATGGCAACAACAAAATCATCAATATTTAATTTGGGGGAAAGCAGAATTTATATATATATTTTATTGTATCTTACAAAACATTAGTATCATAGTATCTGTCCTTGATTTTCATGGTATACAGTTTTTATGGGCATAGTCCTTCATCTTATCCCATCTAGTAATATCTAAAAATATCAACAGGGTATGGCCTTCAATCCCTCTCATTAACACTTGACTTTAAGGTTAACAAGTAAAAATTTGATAAACAGATATAATCAATGCAAGTCTTTTTGATGTGGCTCATTTGAACCAGTCATTTTGATGTAGTTGGTCAAATGCAACTTTACTGGATTTTGTAATGAATTGCAGGATGGCATGAGGGATAGGTTGAGACTAACGATGAAGTTGGCATTTCAAGGTTGGGTGTTCTAGGCTATTGTGTGGTTATTGACATAACCACATCACAATGTCCCATATCTGGAAATGACTGCAATTAACTGAAAGGACGTACATGGCAAAATGAAAGAGACATTTCTTATGGCAACAAAATGTTAAGTGTCTTTCTTCTAAGTCATAGTGACCAAATCTCTGACCCAAATCCATGAATTCATGTCTGGAATTTAAGGGAAGAGAAGTCTGTAAGTAAAAACTAAAAGAGTTGTTCCACTACACACTTCATTTTTAACCCTCCCTCTTGTGATTTTTTTTAGTACTCATTTTTATATCCTACACAACAAAGAACACATTACCTTACTCATAATATGCACAAATAAGGTTTGTTGAGGAAAAAAGGAAAGCATGTTACAATATGATGATTCCATGTGCATACTGTACTCTATTATAGCTTATCAATATTCATTGATAGATTTCATTGATAGATTCATTGATTGGTTAGATTTCTAATTGTCTACATCTCCACCACCACCTCCCCACGTCCGATCCTGTACTTCAGCTCCCCAGTGCCCTGTCCTTGATTGAGAGGTGGAGCGTGAGAACCAGGTCAAGGCACTGCATTTTACACTGTGCCAGCTATAATGAGTTTTTTTTAAGGACTGGGCATATGGTCCAATTGTGGCAAATAAGGTGATAAATTTTGCTTTTGTTTTCTTTTCTGAAATGTTTGGGACATGTTGCTTTATTTTTTCTTCACTTGAACTTGGGAGAATATAGTCTAGAGCTGTTGCCACCATCTTGTGACTATGAGGAAAGAGCTGTCAGAGAATGTAGTCTGTTTGGAGGAGAGAGGGAAAGAGAGGGGAGAGGGGATGGAGAAAGAGAGAGGGAAAAGGGAGGAAGATGGGGTGGGGTGGGGGGTGGAGAGGAGAGAGAGAGATGGGGTGCTGTAGACATTGACTGAATCTGCACAAAGTGGTGCTGCCAGAACACAACGTGACCATGGATTTTTTTGTTATGTGACACATTATATTCCCATTCCTAGTTGGACTGAGTAGTTTGAGCTGGTTTTCTATCACTTCCAACTCCATCCATACTTACACATAACTCAAGCCCCAATTACATGTTCATTTCATAGCATATTGTAGCACATGTAAACTATGGCAATTCTAATGCTCCAGGGGAAAAATAAAATGAGTGATTCTGACTTGGAGTTTTACTTGTATATAATATAACAAGACATAATATTAATTCATCTAATACTTACTCAGCCCTATGATGTGCCATTCCACAAAGAATTCTGAAACCACAAACCAAATGTATAGAAGCAACAATAAAAATGGCTTCTCAGAGATGTTTTTCTCCTTCCCATTAGGGCTCAATTTTTGTCACAAGTCTGCTTAGTGGCTTTTGCATTTCATATGGAAAAGTCTTGCATAAATAGTAAGTTCCTTCATTTATACATAATATTAAAAATCATCCCTTTAAAAACAACAGAAAGTAAGGAAGTTTTGACATTTGTTGATAGTTTTCCAAATAAGCTTAACTTTACACATTTCAGTAATACTATGAGAATTCCTCAGAACTCTTTTTGTTCTTTAAAAACATTGCTATTTTGTCATTTAATTTGAGTTTTAGTTGGTCTTTACTGTACATATGAAATTTTTACCTATCCAAAGGGGCACTAATTGTGTAGCTTCTGTAATGATGATAATGTTTGGTTTTCTGCCTGGGTAGAGCCAAACTTGGCCTGGTTTCTAATAAATAACCTGGAGTCTAGGAAGACACATGCCTTGACTCTGAGCATATCTACTTTCATGTGCTGCTAGCTGGGGTGAGCATCTTCCCACTGTGGAGCCACTGTCAGCTTAAACCAGTTGAATTCACATTGATATCTTTAAGTAAAATCAATCCTTCTTACTGGTCTCAAAAATTAGCACCTGATAGGATTCATTTTATCCTCTAGGTCTCAGTTTTCAATGTGGTACATTGGAGGTGTGTAAATTCTTCTAGTTCAAGGCAGAAAAATTGCCAACTAATTCCCCAAAATGTGTAAAATCATGTCAATGGCTTCTGTATCCTATTTCAGTATTTATTAACCTAGAGTCCCAGGATGCTTAGGAGGATTATTCAACAAATTCGAAGTGGTTTTTTAAGCTGTTTCTAATACTTCACAAAGTCTTAAAATTTGTCCAACTGGAGATAGATTGCATGAGCTAAGTAAAATATTGGACCTGCTTTTGGTTTAAATCACTTAAACTCAACATAATAATACCAGACAGTTCATGTTGATCAAAGCTCTAATGGATAGTTATTTTGGTCTTTAATTATTGAAAAATGGGGAAACCATTTATTTAACAACTTTTACTGACTTCTATTTTGTACTAGTTTCCTTGATAGATAAAATATTTCTAAAACTAATCAGGAGAAATAAGAAAATGAATTCTTGGGAGCACAGAGGTGTGGAACCAGTGATAGGATGTGACCTCTCATCTCGTAGATGAAGAAACCAAGTTCTGAGGAGGAAGAGTGACTTTCCGAAGGTATTGTTGGCTAGTGGCTGAGCTGGGATAGGGACCTACAGATATTGATTCTGTCTATTACATGTCCCTTGATGGTAAAAATAGGATGTCTTCATAATCCACATTAGGGCAGCAAGGTAGGCAAAGTAAACACCAGGTCAATAGTATTTGCTTTGAGCTTCTTGTTGTGGTGGGAAAGTGCCATGAGCTAAATTCTGCTCCAGTGCTACCTGACTCTAGGGATCTGCAGTGTGAGTAGGTGATGGAGATAGCTGTTTCATGGTGCTTAAAACCTTCCATCCACCTCCCCCACCCCAAGAAAGCCTGCCTATACCTGTCTGGGATAACACCTAATTCAAGGTGCAACTCAATCCTCTCACTTTAAGGTTTTCCTTTCTTCATTTAAATTATACACACTTCTCCAAATTTAACTGTTATTCTACACAGTAGAGGTAACTTTTATCTAGCTTACTTTTCCCTTCTACAAACTTCTAGGCTGTCTATTATCTTGTCTTTTCTGTATTTGAACTTTTCTAAGAAAACCACAAGGGTGCTGATGGTGAGGCTATATCTGGGTAGTGAGATATAAGGTATTTTTTAATGTTCAAATCTTAAAAAAAATATCAATTTTTCAAAAGTAATAAAGTAGCTACTTAAAAATAACAGACGTCTTTAAGACAAGTAATGCTGAAGAAATAGTGTACTTCTGCATTGTTGTCAATATGTGTTACTTCAGCATCAGTCTTAGGTGCCTTTTATTGTATTCATATTTAAAATCTGATATGTAGAATATAAAATAATATGCTATTTGCCAATCATGCTAGGGAAATGCTATGGTAATACTGTGAAAGCTATTAGTTCCTATTCTTAGAGGTGGCAGAGAGAAAGAATAGTGTAAGTTCCATATGGGCAAGACAATACCTGTTTTGTACACAGTCATATCCATAGGGCTTAGCATAGCACCTATCATAATATAGATGCCCAATAAATATTTGTTAAATGAACAAACTGATGAAAAATATGTATGGGGATTAGTACTATATTCTCATAAAAATAAGCAAAGTAAGGATTGAGCCATTTCTCTATTGCCAGCAAATACAAGAGATACAGACATAATTACTGCTACATAAAGTAATTTCGGGGGGGCCAAGGTGTTCCTTTGATGGATAGGCAAACCTATGTTCTCACTGAAGAGATGGAAAATCAAGATCATTATGATTTGCTATCCATCAAGGCTTCCCACTCAGACGAACATAGTTTTAAAAGAAACGCATTTATCCCATCTCGAATTTTTGGTGTATCTTTTTTTTCCCCCTAAAGCATAACGAGCTTGTCAGAGTTTCCATGGTGAACATGGGGCACCATGGAAACTGATAGATTTAGCTACACAAAAAGGATAAATAAAATAGGCAGGCATTTATTTCACTGTGCAATGACAATTCCTCTCCTAAATAGGAGAGGAAAGGTGGCTTCCCATTTAACCCCCTGCCCTTCACTCTCTGTGCCTCGGGAAAACATGAGTAATTCTCACTGGGTCATTCGACTGACCTACTCTGATTGGATTGTTGTTCTCCTCCAGGTCCATTATTTCCACTTTGGTTTCATTTTGGGCTAGATCTGTGTGTCACCAGGAACTGTTGGAAAACCATGTATGATGTGAAAGTTGTAGATGACAACCCACAATGCAGTAACTGAGTGAGTCATGGCAGAATTGAGTGTACGATTCCTCACAGTCTATTGTGATGAGACAACGTGGGAGGATAACTAGACTCAAGGCCCAGGCCCATCCTGTACTAACTGGATAGCAGGCCAACCTCCCTGAGCCTCAGTTTCCCCATCTGAGAAATGATTGAAATACATTCTCTTCCTACTCTATAAGGTTGTTGTGAAGCTCCAAATGAGATAGTAGAAGAGAAATCATTTCTAAAGAGTTCTATCCAGCAGGAGGGAGACAAGCCACAGGTGCAATTACATTAATAAGATCAGCTAAACATCAAACTGATCATGCCATGGTCCAGTCCTTTGCCTCAGGCAACTAACAGTTTAGAATACGCTGGTCTCATTCAGTAGACCCCTTGGCTTCATCTGAAATAGAAAGAATTGTGATCTTAAGAAATGAAGCTTTTCCATTTTCCTTCATGTTTGAACCTTTTTATCATAAAGCATCAGAAAATGAAATAAATGAAAGACCCTCTTTCTTAAGTTCTGTTCCCAATGAATTGCTCACCATTAGCACACACCCACTGCAGCCTCTTATTTTTTATCACTAAAATACAGGCAGTAAAGCCATCTCTTGAAATTTTACCGAGTGCCTTGTGTTGATCAGGCACTGTGTTAAGGGGATGCAAAGAAAGAAAGGAAGAGCACGTGGTCCTTCAGGAAAACACAGTTTTCTGGAAGAGACAGTCAAGTAAGGAACAATTACAGCACCCCATGACCTCAGGGGAGGAACACAACACCTGAGAGAGAGTGGAGGTGTAAAGATTTCCCAGATGAGGTTGCGTGTGCGGGTGCGGGTGGGCAATTAAGCTGAAGTGTGTAGCTGGGGAGACTGGGTGAGAAGATGAGGCAGGTGTGTACAAGGCAGTAAAAGGGCACCACAGACAGACAGGAGAGCAGGAGCAAAGTGGTCATGGTGTTTGGGACAGTGAGGGAGACGAGCCTGAGGAAGCAGCCAGGAACTACCGCAGAAATATCCCCTGCCAAGGAGGGTCTCTTTTCTTCTGAAGAACGTGACATGTGGGGGCAGGGCACTGAAGGTGCTTGGGCTGTGCTTTGAAGGTGAATATAAAAGCTCTGTCCTCCCTTCTTCCTCCAAACCTCAGTAGCCTGGAGAACATTACACTGGAGATACCAGAATGAAAGTCAAAATCACAGGAGGACCAACAATTTAAAGGAGTCATCAAGTCTCAGGGCAGAGAACTGGTGAGAGGAGTGGGGAAGCCAACACTCCGCATGTGTGGCTGAGCCAGGCTGCCTAGCGATATGGCACCCAGGGGTTCCAGATCCTGAGCCCAGGTACCACTCGACTGCATCTTGACCGGGAACAGAAGTGGAACTGTGCATTGCACAAAAGAGCTAACACTTACCTGAGGAGCACTAATGCTACCTTACCTGGAGGCCCAAGGCCATTCCTTCTGTTTAAGATTAACTTTATTTTAAAGCTACATGATGATTACTCACCTATAAACCACATGGTAACAATGTTAATAAACATCAAAACAAAATTCCCTAGCAATTTCATTACCTCAACAGAACAATATACACTGCTTGGTGTACCTTTTAAATTCTAGCCTATATGCTTATGACCTTTTTTTTAAAAGAGAAATAACATTTTAATAAAAAAATTTTTTTAAAGAAACTGTAATTTTATTAATATTATTTTTTACATTCTAGGATGTTGTTGCAGAGCAGTTGGGAGGGAAGGGGAGAGGGAAAAGGGGAAGGAAATGGGATGGAAGAAGGAGGAAAGAGGAGGGGTGGGATTGAGACCAGTCAGACCCCCTTCATTCCCACAGGGGGGGATTGGGGGACTTCCAGCAGTAGCTTGGTCATTGCTGGGCTGGATGCAGATGTCAGAGGGGAGTGGCAAAAGCCCTCGCCCCCTACTATCCTAGTTTGGGAACCTGGGGCCCTTCTTGCTGTGGCTTGGTTGTTGTCACTGGGCTGGTTGCACATGTTGGGGGAGTGTGGCCGAGGTCTGAGGCCACTCACTGCCCTGGCTTGGGTGAGCCCGGGCCACTTCCTGTGGCAGCTCAGTGGTTGCTGTGGGCTGGCTGTGTGTGTCAGGGTGGTGTGGCCGAGGCCTGAGACCCCCACCACCCCAGCTCGGGAGATCCTGCAGTGCTTCCTGTGGTGGCTCAGTAGTCACCTCTGGGCTAGCTGCTCATGTCTGGGGGGTGTGGCCTAGGCTGAGGCTCCTCACTGCCCCAGCTGGGAGAGCCCAGGGTGCTTCCTGCAGCAGCTTCCTGTAGTAGATGCTGGGCTGGCTGCGCATGTTGGGGCCATGGCCAAGGCCCTCATCCCCCACCCTCAGGATTGGTTGTTGGAATCAGGGGGTATTTCTGAGGCCCCCTTCCCTCTCCCCTTTCTAACTTGGTAGCCCAGAGGACTTCCATTCATTCTAGGTGTTATAGGTATTCTTTGGTGAAATGAGACCTTTACTAGTTAATATCAAACTTTGTCTCTGGTTGTGGGTACTTTGTTTTTTCTTTCATTTCTGTGTTGGTTTATTTGCTGTTCCCACCACTCAAATTCTGTGCTGGAAATAATTTGTTGTCCTTTGCTAACTTCTAAAGTGGGGGAACTTCCTGTGGGGACCAGCACTTCAGCCCTGTGGTTGAGCTAAAATGCTGCTTTGCTGTTGATTCTCTGGGGAAGGCTTTTTGTGCAGCTCAGGTTTTAATGTTTGACTTTATAGATACTTCTGGGTTTAGTGAAATCCAATGCACCTGGGTTGTGAAGAAACTCTGGTCTGGGCCTGAGTCTTTTCATCAAACTGCACCCCTGCTGTTCTATATTCCTGATTAGTCTCCTCCGAGTGGTCCTGTGCTGACTGGGGGGCAGATCAGCTGTCCTTGCTGTGCCCCAGTGTTCTCCGGGTTGGCCTGTCTCCTGCACTACTCATGTTCCAAACACTTCCCATGGGATGGGCTGTGCTCTGGTTCCCTTGCGGTGACTCACTGGCCTCTGAGTGGCTCTTTTTTTCACTTGTTGTGGCTCCTTGGTCCTGTGTAGGTCCACAGGAACCCTATTAGTGGTCTTGCTGGCCTGGAGGCCACCAAGGCCTTCTTCTCCCCTGCCGCCTCCAAGCAACTTCATCCAAAGGGCACAGCTGAGGCTTTTGCCAGCTCCTGCTCCATGTGCTCAGCAGCTCCAGCCTGGACATGGCCAGGACTCAAAATGGTCAGAGTGGTTTTTTCTTTCTCTCATTATGGCTTCTCCCGCTTTCATGCACTCTGTAGGTCTCTCCTGCTCTTCCCCTGAGCTCTAGTGGCCCCAGCTTGGCTGTTGTTGCTTTTTTATAGTTGTAAATTGGTTGATTTGTAGGAGAGAGTGATGCTGGGGACTGTCTATTACACCATCTTGACTGGAAGCCAACTTTTTATGACTTTAACCATAACATAAGTATTTAAAAAGCTTAACATTATATACTTCCCACGGATTATATTGAAAACTTCTAACCTGCGCTATCTGCTTTTGTAAACGGGCTTGCTCTAACTTAACAACAGTGAAGCCATCTTAAAAGCTGTTACAGCAAGACACACCTTGCTCCGCCTCCCCTGGGCCAGCTAGACACACAGGATGTTCTGCTAGCTTGCAAGAGCTGAGAAATGTAGGTTGCGGTAAAGCATAAAACTTTCCACATAAGCATGTTCTCTAAGGAACCTCTGGTTAGGGGTCTTATCACACCTGGGTAAGTGGGGCAAGAAGTCTGGTTGCTTGAGGAGGGGTCTCTGAGAATTGGCGTACTTCTCCCCTACACAGGAAGAGCTCAGAGCTGACAGCCTGTGGTTTTCTTGCTAACACAGGCACAGGCTTGTAACCACAGAGCTATGAGGTACAGAAGTACTTAGCTGATTTTATGTCTCTACATAGCTAAGTCAAACCAGCAGATGGCCAAGTGTTTACCAGTAAAGAAGTCAGAAG
>NW_007728819.1:203023-205466 GCF_000696425.1 Galeopterus variegatus
CTCTCCTTTGTTCCATTTGGAAGAAATAAAAGTAACAACTAACCATTCTCGCCTCTTAGGTGGAGATCCTAATATTTCTGAAAAACCTCATTTTTCACATCGCGAGAAGTCAGAAGGGAAATCACCTAGAGACGGATGGGTGCCAACCAATGAGCTTTAGGGTCACTTAAGTTAGCCAATAAACACTGCTTATGGCTTTGTCTCCTGGCTGCCAGAAAAGTTGCCCCTAAAAAATGTATAAAAAGACAGCTAAAAAGCTTAACGGGATCTCACCCCAGCTTGGCGGTGAGAACCCAACGCGTTGGAAATAATAAACCTCTTGCTAATTGCATTGCTCGTGGTCTTGTGGTCTCTTCAAGGCGAGTCTTCCCGTTCTATGTGAGGTTGGGATTCATCCCAAATCTTACATTCTCTATTACACCATCTTGACTGGAAGCCAACTTTTTATGACTTTAACCATAACATAAGTATTTAAAAAGCTTAACATTATATACTTCCCATGGATTATATAATTCCTTAATTCTTTTTAATAACTGCAAAATGTTCTACTGCAGAGTAGATATATTCTGATTCAAAAAACTAGTCTCAATTGTTAGACATAGAGGTTGCTTTCATTAAAAAATAAATTATGAAGTCTATCTGTTTTAGGGAACCAATATATCTGCTGGAAATGTTTAATTGAATCCACTTTCAAATTAGAAGACAATTGTTTTCTTCATGTTTCTTTCTGAGGTTTGTGTATATATAAGCCTCGGTCAAGAGAATGTTTTCAGTGTGCTGGCTGTGGGGACTTTAAGGAAGGAGTGTGGTCTGCAGAATTAGGAGAAAGTGACAGGGAAAAGGGGCTGAAGTCTCTAAGAGGCAAGTATGGCCTCAGCTTCAAGGTTTCCTAATTCTGAGTCCTTGGAAGGATGACCAACTGTCTCCATGTACCTGAGTCTGAGGGTTTTCCTGGACTGCCCGACTTTTAGTGCTAAAACCAGGAAAATCCCCAGTAAAAAAGGGTGGGTTGGTATGGAAGACCTTGGTATGGGGGAGGTAAAGTAACTGAGAAGGGAGTGAATCATCTGTATAAGACTGGCCTGTGTCATAAAAGCAGCAGTTCAGAGAAAGCCTGCTCAGGCACTGCAATGAAACCCTCTTTCTTTATGTAGGAGTCAAATAGATATTTACCTCAGGTCATCAGTCTGCTCACAGAAAAACCATTCATAAATTGATTCAATAAATATGTATGGAACACCAGGTACTGATCTAGGCATAAGACATGTCCCCTGCTCTTCTTCTGGGCTTCTGTCACTGGTGTGTGTTGTGTGTGCGTGTGTGTGTGTGCACGTGCACGCGCGTGTGTGTTTGTGTGTGTATTGGAGGAAGGGAAACAGGAATAAATGGAAAAAAACACAAAATAAATAAGGATGGATGTGACGAATGCAATGGCAGAAATAAGATGGATCAACGAAATAGAAACTGCTGGGGGTAGAGTGCCACTAGCTTGGTGGTCAGGAAAGTTTACTCCCAAGAGCTGACATTTGAGGCACACCGGCGTTGTGAAGATTCACAGGAAGCATTAGGGGCAGAAGGAGCAGCTCGTTCTCAGATCCAGAGTAGAAACCACTAGGTCTTTCTGGAGGAACTTAGCAAAGGCCCTGTGGCTGCTGTCTAGGGAGGGAATGCTGACCTAGAAGCAGTCGTAGCAATGACCCAGTCCACACTCCATTTTTACAAATGAGGGTAGTAAGGACGTCGAGGGACGCCTAACTTGCCCATGGTCTCTCAGTGCCTAATTCAGTGCCCTCTGCCACACTGCCATTCCTAGCTATTTGACTTGAAAACTTAATTTTCTCCCTTGTACAACTGGAAAAAATCAAAGAAATTCACTTATTTCAGGCGTAAGACAAATTGGTATAAGAATTGTTTGTGGACGGGACACAAGGATCAAAACATTAGCCTCAAGGCGAAGAGAGGAACTCTGGAGTCCGAATTAACCCCTAGTGGAGGGGCCCCCAGTTAGGTTCTGTAAGATATGCTTCCAGAACGTCAGGCGAGGACGAGTACACGTTGTGCAGTGCACAGACACTGAAAAACTGCACGTAAAACGGGTCGCAAGGTAGGCAGTCCTAACCGACCTTTGACCTGTCCCTGCACTCCTGCAAGTTCAGAATCTGGGTGCTACAGGTGGAAGACAGAAATGACCCTCTAAGTTTAAGGGGCAGAGAAGGCAGGCAGACACACCTCTAGCCGTGACAATGAAAAGAAAGGTGCAGAGGCCGATTTTGTGAGTCTCAGCCGGGGCTCATTTTGATACTAAAAGAGTTAATACATCCGAAACCGACGCGAGGGTGGGGACAAAGACCACACCCCGGGCCAGCGCGGAGCCAGCTCGCGGAAGACGGATCCTATTGGCTTAGGGGGCACAGCGCCGGCCCCTGGGCGCGGCCTGCAGGGG
>NW_007728819.1:206153-215997 GCF_000696425.1 Galeopterus variegatus
GGGGTCTGGCGCACCCCGACGGGCGGGCGGGCGGACAGGTGCAGCGACCTGGCGTGGCGCGCCGCGGGGCCCGGGGTTCGCTTGGTGCGGAGCCAGCCCCGTGGCCCCGGAGTCGAACTTGAGCGTTGGGCTCTTGGGGAACGCAACAAACCCTGGCGCTGGGTTCGCGGGCTGGCTCAGGAGTCCAGAGTTCCTGGGAGCCGGGAGCAGTGGGTACTCGTACCGTTTCCGCTTCGACAGCCGTCGGGCTGGGCAGCGAGGATGTGACCCTCCCAAATCTTAGGAGATCTGGAATACACCCGAACCTTGCTTCGTTCATCGGGGTATCTCCGGCGCCTGGCACGGTGCCTGGCACAGGATAGGCGCTCCACAATGTGGTTGAATTTATTATGAAGGAAATAGCAGAGGAGGGGTCAGTTGATCAGTGTTGTTTAGCGCATTCAGTACATAGAATAAGCATAGAACTGACTTCAGCTGGTCATTCATCTGTGACAATATACTGATAATTTAGGATAGGCAACTTGTAATACTAGAAAGGATAAAATGAGAGAAATTATTCCTCTCTCTCTCTCTCTCTCTCACACACACACACACACACACACACACACACACACACACACACACACACACACACACCATAGCCATTTGCATCAAAACAAGCAGTTTCATTTTAAGGTCCAAAATGCCTTCTATGAGTGTATCTTCTACACTTCCATTTCCAAAATTAGGATTTCTACAAATGCCATAGGTAACTTGATGCCTAATAGTTACTGTTCTATACATACAGATGGTAACTGTATCAGCAGTGGCCTATCCAGTTTGATAAGTAAAGACATTCCATTTTTTGAAGAAAAAATAAAATGTATATGGGGATGGGGTATTTTTGAACTGTTTCCCAACTACCAGTTTAGTGAGCAAAAGTACACATATCTGTGATATGTTGGATTGAAGATACTATTCTTGACCAAAGATGCTACCTAGTAAATGACTGTTTTGAATCGCGACTCTTACATTTGGGGGTAACTAAACCCAATTTTTTTTTTTATGGTGCTTTAAAAATATTCTCTCTGTGCATATTCAGGGAGCTTGCTGTTGTGTTTCCAAGGTGATAAAACTTAGAGCTCTCTCAACTGGGGAGGTTTTGGTAAACCTTGAGACTGATGAATCCATGCATGGGGACTTGGCCCTTAGATTACAGGGAACTCTTAGGTTGGGGCAAATCCCGGAAGCAAAGGAACAGAGACTGCTAAGCTGGTGAAAGATTGGAGGTGTTAGTTTAATCACAAGAAGCGATTCAACTCTTAGGTTTCTTCCTTAAAATTAATTTTGCATGTCGAGAATTTTAATTGGTAGGGTAGCAGGCAAGAGAGTGGGTTTGGAGATTGTCCTTAACGAGTGGAGAGAAGTAAGAAGAGGAAGGAATTTATCTGAAAAATTACTTTTTCTGGGGGCTGTACAGAAGAAGAATAAAAGAAATGTCCTGAACATGCAATTAGTAGTTGAGTCAGGGAGTCTATTCCTAACTAAGGAGCATACTGAGGTTATAAATTTAGAAAACATGCCATTCCCCCACAAGATAAAATTACTTAGGAATTGAATGCAAAGGTGAGTGAATCAAGCAGCTTAGATGTGTGGTATAGAACTCCCTGATCGCTGAATTGTTTACCATTGCTCCTGGGTACATCATTGTGTAAGCCAGTCATGGTAATCCTATTTCCATTTACCACATACTCATTTCCCTGGCTTCTTGGGATCTAAGGGGGGCTAGTGATGACATTGTGGGTCACAGGAAGTCTTCTCAGAAGGGTCTGGGATGTGGGAAGAGAGGTCTTTCCTTTTTAGGATGCTCTCCTGTGAAGACAGGATACCTGGAAATGCTGCGGCCACCATCTGAGATTAAGAGGAAAAGGCTACAAGGATTTCAGAGATCCATGACCGAGCAGTTTACCTGCCCTGGAACCACCCACCTTCAGACTTCTTTTGTGAGATGACAAAATGTCTTTATTGTCTAAGGCGCGACTAATTGGGTACTCTGTTCACTGCAGCCCTGTTATCACACTGCTATTCAAAGAATCATATTTTTCCAATGACTTCTGGCTGCCTTCTCCTTCTCCTCTTTCCCGTCTACTTACTGATCAAAAATATCAGCGTTTTTCCAGGCACCCATATCAGTACTCACGCCCAGCCAATTTTCCTCTGGGATATCTCTGTACCCACTCATTTCCACTGCCATTGCCCTGTTCAGCCTTCATTGTCTCTTGGCTAAAATATTACAGGAGCTTCCTGTTTTCTCTCCCCCATTCTAATGTTTCTTCCACATCACTGACAGTTATATTCTTGGAACACGGGTCATATCATGTATCTTCTTTTTTGAAACCATCTGTGTGGCTCACTATTACCTCTCAGGTCCAAATGTCCTTACAAGACCTTGTAGGTATGACATTATTTGTCCCTAACCTGTTCTCAAATCGTTCCCCCTGCTTCATCTCTCTGTCTGGCCAGTGGGAATAGAATTACCGTGACTGGCTTACACCATGACATATCCCATGAGCCGAGGGATGTCTATCCATGCAAATTTTGCACTGTTTCCAGCACATGATGGCCTTTTCCATCTCTGCATAGTTGGTGCTAATGTCTCGGGCTGGAACAACCCTCCTTTTTATATCCCCTTTTCCATTCCACCTCTATCAAAATGAAACCTTGCTCTTCGTTTAAGGCCTAGCTCTGATGTCCTTATTTCCCTCAAAGCTTCCCTGGCCATCATCCCCTGGATGGAATAAATTGCCCCTTACTCTGTTGTCCCATAAAATTTTGCATATTGTTTCAAATCAGTATTTTCCTGGTGGTTAAGAGCATAGCTGCTGCAGTCACACTATGTGACTTCAGATCCCAACTCTGCCACACAACTTGCACAAATTACCTAACATATCTGAGTCTTGGCACCCTCATTGGTAAAAGGTGGACAACAACAGCATGCTGATAGGCTTGTGGGGTAAATGAGATCGTGTGTGTAAAGTACTTGGCTCATAGTACTTGCTCTACAAATGTTAGCCATTGTTGTTATTTTTCTCTTGCTATAGTAATTATTTTATTTTCACCTTTGATTAAACTTAGCTTTACAGAATGTTTTCACTCACTGAGTTGATTTAAAGTTCTTTGGCAAAAGAGAGGTGAACTGGAGAGAAGGTGACATTTATTAAGTCATACTATGTGTCAGACACTCTGCAGTCCTGAGATGAGGCAGCAGCATCATTATAGCTGCTTTTCAAATGAGGAAATGGAGGCTCAGTTACCTGACTTGGCTGCAGTCACAGTGAGTAGGTGGCAAAGCCAAGACTCAGAGCCATTCCTGTCTGATATCCGAGGTTCATGCTCTTCCCAAGAATCCCTGCTGCCTCCTGTCAAGGTGAAGGCAGAAACTCTATCGTCCTTAAGCCCCCTCAATATTGTTATTTTAATACAAAGTAGGTGTTCAGTAAGGTGTGTTGAATGTGATGTGTGATACAAAGACATGCATGTGTGATGTGTTAAGAAAAAAGATTTTTCTAATTTCAGAAGGATTTTTGAAAAGCACGATTGCCTTGTTCTTTGACACCTGGAAGCAGTACCGCTGAGAAAGACTGGAGTTTGCCCCCTCTGGTGGCCAAGATCTCTTTCTCTATCCTGCTGTCAACCTCCTGGCTCCTTCCGCATTGAAACTGGGCCATTCGTTCTTGGTCTTTTCCTTCAGAGCTGTTCACTGTTCTTGTCAATAAAGGTATTTCTATGCCTCTGTTCCCAGCACCCATAAAACTCAAGCAAAGTCTGCAAGTACCCCAAATCCACAGCCTTCTCACAACCCCAGGCTTACCCAAACAATGCAAAAATGATGGCTCTTAAACTAATCTAATCAAAATGCATAAATCTAGATTTACAGAACTGGTCAAGGGAGGATACACATGTGTATTACAAAAGAGTTGGTAAGAGGTAGTTTTAAAAATTGCTTTACTTTTTATTTTTAATTGACATGTAATAATTCGATATATTTATGGGATCCAGAGTGATATTTTGAGACATGTTTACAATGTGTAATGATCACACCAGGGTAGTCAGCATATCCATCACTGCAAACATTTATCATTTCTGTGTTCTCAGAATATTTGAACTCCTTTCTTCTAGCCATTTGAAAATATGCAATAAATTATTGTTAGTTATAGTCACCCAGCACTATTACAGAGCACTAGAACTTATTCATCCTATGTAGCTGTAAGTCTGTGTCCTTTAACCCACCTCGTCCTGCGTTCTGCTCTCCCTTCCCTTCCCAGCCTCTACTAACTACAACACTACGCTCTACTGTCTGTGAGTTCAACTCTTTAAACTCCTGCATATAGGTGAGAACATGCGGTAATTCTCTTTATGTACCAGACATTTCTCTTAACATAATGTTTCCCGGGCTCATACCTGTTGCTGCTAATGACAGGATTTCTCATTCTTTTATGGCTGAATAGCATTCCATTATGTATCATACTGTTAGGTTTGGCAAGACGGAGAAAAGAGAGAGACCCGAGCCAGGCGCTATTTCAGCCAAGAGGCTTTATTCCACCAGTGTAGAGGGGAGACTGAGTCAGATCAGCTCCCCTGAACAAAGGAAAGCAGGGGTCTTGTAAGACTTTGAGGGAGAATCCTGGCAGAGTTATGGGCAATTTTGAAATTAGTGGTATATGCAAGGTGACATAGCCTTTGTGGTCCAATAACATCTGGTCGGTTAGGGCTGGTTTGTGTCACCACCATATACACTGATCAGTACAATACATCTATCCACAGCATACGAGCTTGAGCAGGATGTTCCTTTGATGATAACAGTTATGTGTACCCATTCCTAGGTGAGGAATTTTGCTGACCAGTTCCCAGAGCAGAAAGAGGGAAAGGGGAGGGAGAAGAGGGTAGAAAGTTGATTAACATGGCTGTGCTGATGTTTAAGCTGGCCACGAGACCTGAAACATACCACGTTTTCTTTCTTTTTGTTTTTATAATTTATTTTACTTTATTTTCTTGTTTTAGAATATATTTATTTTATCGTGACATAGTTTATTGTGCATAGTTTATCTGTAGGTTACAGAGTTGAATATCAATACCTGTGTGCGATATGTGATACTCAAATCAGGATAATTAGTATATTAACATTATACAGTGTAATCACTTTTTGTGGCCCCTTACCAATTCCTCCCCTACTCCCCCTAACTCCTCTCTCTTTCCTGCCTTTAGTAACCTCAGTTCTGTTCTCTCCTTTTGAAAGTTCAATGCATTATTGTGATTGTTGTATCTTTATATATTTAAATTTATTTGTTTATTTTTTAGCTCCAACTTATGAGTGAGGACATGTGGTATTTCTCTTCCTATGCTTGGCTTATTTCACTTAACATAATTTTCTCTAAGATTGCTGCGAATGGCAGTATTTCATTCTTTTTTATGTCAGAGTAGTATTCCATTATGTAGATACACCACATTTTCCTTATTCAGACGTCCAACAATATACATTTAGGTTGGTTCCAACTCTTGACTATTGTAAATAGAGCTGCAATAAATATGGAAGTGCAGGTATCCCTTCAACATGATGATTTCCATTCTGTTGGGTATGTACCCAGTAGCAGGATTGCTGGATTGTATGGCAGTTCTATCTGTAGTTGTTTGAGGAACCTCCATACCGTTTTCCATAATGGCTGCACTAATTTACAGTCCCACCAACAGTGTAGGAGGGTTCCCCTTTCTCCACATCTTCAGCAGCATTTGTTATTCTCTGTCTTTTTGATAATAGCCAGTCTAACTGGGGTGAGATGACATCTCAATGGGATTTTGATTTGCATTTCCCTAATGGTGAGTGATGAACATGTTTTCATGTGTCTATTGGCCATTGTATATCTTCCTTTGAGAAATGCCTACTCAGCTCCTTTGCCCATTTTTTAAATCAGGTTTTTGTTTTTTTTACTGTTAAGTTGTTTGAGTTCCTTATATTCTGGGTATTAATCCTTCGTTGGATGCATAGTTTGCAAATACTTTCTCCCACTCTGTAGGTTGTTTTTTCACTGTTAATTGTTTCTTTTGCTGTGCATAAGCTTTTTAGTTTGATATAATCCCATTTGTTTATTTTTCCTGTTGTTACCTGTGCTTTGGGGGTCATATTCATAAAGTCTTTGTCCAGTCCTACTTCCTGGAGTGTTTCCCCCATGTTTTCTTTTAGGAGTTTTATAGTTTCAAGTCTTATGTCTAAGTTTTAAATCCATTTTGAGTTGGTTTTGGTATATGGCTAGAGATACAGGTCTAGTTTCATTCTTCTACATGTGGATGTCCAGTTTTCCCAGCACCATTTATTGAAGAGGCAGTCTTTTCCCCAGTGTGTGTTCTTGGTGCCTTTGTCAAAGATCAATTGGCTGTAAATATGTGGATTGATTTCTGGGTTCTCTATTCTGTTCCATTGGTCCAAATACCACCTTTTCTTTATCCATTTATTTTCTTTATCGGAATGAGTGCAACACCTTATCTCTGTTGATAGACACTTAGGTTGTTTCTATATCTTGGGTATTGTGAATAGTGCTGCAGTAAATATAGGGGTACAGATACTGGTAAGAAGTTTTTTTTTTTTTACAGGCTGTTTGAGATAGATTCAAAAGGGGCATTAGATTCTTCTTATCCTGTTTTTCTTCAACCAGTTATTCATTAATTTCTCCTCCTCCTCTCCCCACATTCCTAGCCCCATCCCCACCCTGACGCCCATGATTATTGCAATGTCTGCATGTGGATTTTTCTATGGAGGGGTTTCATAGTTTTCATCAGATCTTAAAAGGGTAAGAGACTTAAAAATGCCAGAAACCTCTATATTATTTAACCTTGTGCCTCAAGTTGAACTATTTTATCTGTGTAACACCCCTCTCTAGCCTTTATTTAAGTGCTTTCAGTGATTAATGTACCAGAAATATATTTATCTACACAATTGGGTGCTAATAATGTCAGTTCTTTTTTCATTTCCCAAATTTAAAGAGAACCAGCTTGAGCTTTATCTACCAGAATTAGTAAAAGGTCCAATATCAGTCATTTTGAGAACTCTCTTTTCCTTCCATCCTACAAGGATTCCTGGAGATTTTTATGATCCACGCATGCATTCATCCCCACATATTGATTGTTTACGATAGCCCAGGTGTTGTTCTTGCTCTTGGGCCACTGCTGTGAATGAGACACAGCTGCTGCCCTCATGGAACTTCCCTTCAGTTTTGAAAGAGGACCTTCCCAATGGCCGGTTCTTAAACGAGTGCAACCCCTTATCTCTAAGTCACATTGGCCACGGCTGCCCTTGTTCTTGTGGCCAAGTGATGCTGCACTGGGGTGCTGATGCAACCATCTGTGTGCCATCACTACCCTGTCCTGTCAAGGCAAGAAAGGGCCTTCCCCAAGGGCAGCTCAGAGGCTACGCCACACCCCATGCTGTTTTTTTTGATAATGGCTGATACAGACCACTGAAGTCATACTGGTCTTAATACTTAGCTTCCCCACCAGGGAGGAGAACAATGTTTCATTCTTTCCTAGTGCATCCAAGGCACTAAAAAAAAACAAGTACAAGATAAATTCTTAATTGGTCACTCAAATTCAATGGCAACTTTTTAAAGTAAGAGTTCCACGGTACATTTAAAATATGATTTAAAAAGTTTGATAAATTAAAATATTAATAGCACATCTATTGTATTAAGCAATTGCACATTAAAATATTAAAAAGAAATAAAATTTGTGTGCAAGTCATCTCGTAGATTGCGTTTGGCTTCTTGCCTAAGACACTGAATTATAAAAGCACAGACCTATGATGATGATTTGATCATGTTAACAATAATAATATCCAATATTTGTTGAACACTTATCATGCGCTAGGTCCTGTACTGAATGCTTTGCACGTTTTATCTCAGTAATCCTCATGACTACTTTATGAGGTGAAACTGTTTTCCTTGTTTTATACCCAAGGAAACTGAGGCTCAGTGTTGATCCTAACTCTGAGATAAATATCTGATAACTATAAATTGGATGACTTTTCTCTTACCTAAAGCCATTGTATAACTACTTGGTTTGAGATAGTCAAATAGCAGATTTACAAATAGCTTCCCATACTTAAATTGCTAACGAATTCAATTTATAAGTCTGAGGTAAAAATAGACTCTGTCTTCTTATGTTTTCTAAGACTGAGCCATAAATGTTGACCATTTCCCAAAAGATCGTGCTTCATGCATGTCTTTGACCTTGTTTCCTTCCTTCCAGAAAGCTTCCCTCTTTTCCTTAGTGAAAGCATTCTTTAGTTGACTTTATCGCTATTAACTTATTAACTTGCAAGAATAAATTACATTAAGTCTAACTTCTAGTTGAGACCTATTTTTCAATACCTTATTGGGTTCTCTGCTTGTGAAATGCTGTTTCCTTCCCATGAATGAGTTATTTGTGCACTATTACCTGAAACCATCTCACCATAAATACCCTCCTGTCTTCTCTTCCTGCCATGGCCTTGATCAGGATGGCATCGCTGTGGAACCTGTTGCAATGGTCTCAGTGTTCTTTCTCTTCTCAGCCTATAATTGGGTTTTTAAAAATTATTTTTACAGAATGAAACTTCCTCAGCAAACCTCACCTTAAAACCCAACTGTGTCAATCTCAATTTACTGACAGGCTATTTATGCATGAGTTGAAAAAAGAATCTTCGAAGGCTAAAGCAATCACATTGTAGTTCTAATGTGAGTTCTTCTAGGCTTATGTATAATGAGAGGAATTTTAAAGTCCCAAGATTCCCCAGCAGCTAAATAGAAAGAAAAGTATTTTGTGACCATACACCCCTGCACTCCCTGCACCTGTTCCCTTATGTACTCATATACAAAACATATCTCTGGAAGGGAAAATTAAAGTACAAACCTAAATAATGTTTACTTTTGTAGAGTAGGAGTGGAGGATTGGGAGCGTGGTGAAAAATTTTTACTTTTTTGTGTTCTTTATTTTTGTTTTGCTTTCATAATTTAAAACCAATTTTTATTTTAAAATTTTTATTTTTTAAAATTGTGGAAAAATACATGTTGCAGAAAATTCATCATTTTAAAGTGTATGATTCAATGTCATTTATTATATTCACAATATTGCACAACTGTCACCACCACCAGTACTATCTAGTTCCAGAATGTGTTCAGTACCTGAAAGGAAAACTTTACCCATTAAGCGGTCACTCCCTATCTCCTCACCGCCTCTGACCAGCAACCCCGAATCTGCTTTCTGTCTATATAGATTTGTCTATCTTGGACGTTCCATATAAATGAACACATACAATGCATGCCCTTTTGTGTCTGGTGTTTTTCACTTGGCACAATGTTTTCTAGGTTCATCCATGTTGTAGTTTGTATGAGTCCTTCATTCCTTTTTATGGCTGAACACCATTCCATTGTATGGATATACCACATTTTGTGTATCCATTCATCAGCTGATGAACATTTGGGTTGTTTCCATCTTTTGGCTATTGTCAACAGTACTGCTCTGAACATTTCATGCACAAGTTTGTAAAACCAATTTATTTTAAAAAATCTTTTTATGGCTCCCTATTGCCTAATCCTGGCTTTGGTGATAGTTTGCCCAGCCTTACATATTGTTCAATGCCTTTGTGTCATTGTCCGTCTCCTTCTTCACCTTCCATCTGCCGGATGAATCCACTTTTCATGACTCAATTTAAGTGGCAACTCCTCAGTGAGGTCATTGCTCCCACCCTTCTGTTCACAGGCAGGGCTGACACCTGGCCTTTTTGTGCCCCACTTTCTTTTTTTATTTTTTTTGTCCTTTTTGAGACCGGCTGCACCGC
>NW_007728819.1:216698-218273 GCF_000696425.1 Galeopterus variegatus
ATCCCTATATAGGATCTGAACCCGTGGCGGGAGCGCTGCTGCACTCCCAGCGCCACACTCTACCGAGTGCGCCACGGGCTCGGCCCCCCACTTTCTACTCAACACCTCTTTATGGCTCTTACTTGATCTTGTGAGCCTCCCCTGTCACCTAACCTTGAAGGCAGGTCTATGACTTTATCACCTTTGTATCTGCACCACCTACCACATGGTAGACACTCAGATGAATATTTATTGGACAAGTGATGCTTGGATTTTTTTCACCACAGTATAACCAGATTGGAAAAGTTCACTTTAGGAGTTAACTACATGTACAGTGGCTAAAAATATCTTCCAAATAACCAATTGTTTCAGTAAGAACTCTGGGTTTTTCTAATGTAGATGCTTGGTGGCAACATCTTTGACCACAGGGTGCTGTAATTAGTTTAATGTCCTGGTGAATAATTAAGGACCCTGGAAGAGTAGATTTTAATTGGAACTCTGCGACCTCATAAAGTTTTCAAATGCCTTTAACTTGGATTATGTCAAGAACCTGGAATAATGTAGATCATATAGGCCTGCTTACTCCCTTTGGTTTTGTATTATAGTTTGTTAAGTGTTTGCTTTTTCATAAGATGGTAATTTACTTGAAATGTTGCTTGCAAATTGCCACTTACAATTTACAGTCCTGGAACACCGTAGACCCTCCATAAACAATAGCTCTTATTATCGGTCTCCAGTTCCTCACGGTAGTTTACATAGTGCTCTTGCACAAAATCGGCATTCAGTAAATGCTTTTGAAGGAAAGAATGAATAGAATGTCCTGCTATGCTCTGTACAGAGCAGACTAGTAATGGACATTCTCAACTGGTTGCAGCCAATGTGCTTGAGGGTGCAACACAAAAAGTAACATTGTTAATGCCTTCCACAGTGGGGCAGATTTTTTTCCTTTATTCTGTTTAACCTAGAAATTGTTTTCTTCCTGACACATGTAGAGTGGTCTCATGTAACCCTTAACCCTTTTTTGAAGTGCAAAACACAGAACACCATTTCTGGTCTAGGTCAGCGGGGGCACTTGAACCTCCTGGATTCAATNGATAAAATGGTAAGCAAAAGAGATGCAGTTCCTGCTTTATTTGCACTCAGAATCAACAATCAAATGAGCATGGATAAGTATATAATATCTAAAAAGGAAAAATGCAGAGTGCTATGGAGATGCAAATCCAGAGGACTTGGCCTTAATGCACACTCAAGGAAGTGACCTTTGAGCTGAATCTGAAGGTTAAATGGGAATTAACTAGGCAGAGACAGGGAGGAGAAAGACGTGTACAAAGACCTGTGTAAAGAGAGGAGGAGGACCAGGAAATATGTGGCAAAGAATGGAGAAGCAGGAGGTGGTGGAAATAGTAGAGTCCAGAGAGATAAACAGTAGCCACATCGAGTGTCATTGTATGTCTGTCTTTCCCTTTATCCCAATAGCAATGGGAAGCCAATGAAAGGTGTAAAACAGAAAGAGACAGATCATATTTGTATTAAAAATATATTTAAAATAATTTCAGAGTTGGGGCCGGCCCGGTGGCGCACTGCTACAGTGTGCCA
>NW_007728819.1:219114-224805 GCF_000696425.1 Galeopterus variegatus
TAAAAATATATTTAAAATAATTTCAGAGTTGGGGCCGGCCCGGTGGCGCACTGCTACAGTGCACCACTTGGGAGCGCGGTGGTGCTCCCGTCAAGGGTTCGGATCCCACATACAGACCAGTTCCCGCTCACTGGCTGAGCGAGGTGCGGGAGCAACACCGAGGGTTGCGATCCCGTTGCTGGTCCCGGTCCGGTGCGGGCGCGACACTGAGGGTTGCAATCTGTTGCCGGACACGAAAAAAGACAAAAAAAAATAATAATAATAATTTCAGAGTTGTGAACAGACTGGAGCAGGACAAGAGTAGTTGCTGGAGGAGATGAGTTAGAAGGTGATTGCAGTGGACTAAAAAAGAGTCAGGTAAGTGGCAGTAGAGATGGAGAGAAGTGGGCAGATCTGTGAGACAATGAAAAGGCAAAATCAATAGGATTTGGTGACATATGGATATGGAGGGAGAGGGATAACCTGCTGCTGGGTTTTGGGCTTATACATCTAGATGGATATGATGGCTGTCACTGAGTTACGGAACTGAAGAAGACGTCCAGCCAGAGAGGGCAGATCCAGAAGTCTGTTCTGGTCATGCTGAGTTGAGGTACCTTTGTGACATTTGCATGGAACTATCAAGTAGGTGTTGGCTTTCAGGTCTGGAGCTCAGTGGAGCTATCTGAGTGAAAGATAAAAAATAAGTAAGTAAGAGATGAGAAGAGAACAGGAACTAGATTAACTCCAGTGGCTGGGTTTGTAGTAAAACAGAATGAGTAAGATGAGAAGGACAACCCGAAGGTCAGAGGAAGACCTCAGAAGATATTGTCGTAGAAGGCAAGGGCTGGGATACTTTAAAATGTCGAGAGTAGGGCAGATGTCACATGCTATTGGGAATTAGAAGAGGAATACTGGAAAAATAACCAATGGATTTAGCAACCAGAAGTAATTATTGACTCCAGGTAACTTATTTTGGTGGAGAGAGAGAGTAGCAATCAGCTCGGGTTGGGTTTTGGAATGGGTGGAAGATAAGAAAATATGTATAGTCATCAAAGACAACTTTTTTGAGATAATAGATGTGTAATATTTCTATTTATTATATGAGACAAATCATAAGGTGTCTCCAACAGTAATAAAATACAAAATAAGATACATATGTTTTTATTCCCCCAATATAAAATGGAGAATGTTTGCACTTGCAGCATTCTGGGGGCATAATGCTCTAGCAGTCCTCTAGTCTTCAAATACTTTGATTAGGTTTTAATAGATCTTTAAATTTTGGGTGACTTCAGTAAAACATTCACACTGCTGATTCAGCATTCACTTGGGCTCATATTCTTGTATTCATACAATGTTTCTCAGCCTTCCCATATTGTACAGTGAGGAACTTCTCTCCAAGGACATTTCAAAAGTTATGTAAGTGTCTTAGTCCATTTTCTGCTGCTATCACATAATACCACAGACTGGGTAATTCATAATGAACAGAAATTTATTTGGCTCATGGTCCTAGAGGCTGGGAAGTCCAAAATCCAGGAGCTGCATCTGGTGGGAGCCGCCTTCTGTGTCATTCCATGGCAGAAGGTGGAAGGGCAAGAGGGCACGCATCTACAGGAGGTGAGGGGGAGAGGTTGAACTTGCATTTATAATGAACCCATTCTCACAATAATGAACCCACTCTTGTGATAGTGACAGTTATACCCTCATGACCTAATCACTTCTTAATAGTCCCATCTCTCAACACTGTTGCACTGGGAATTAAGTTTCTAACACATGAACTTTGGGGGACACATTCAAATCATAGCAACAAGCGTGCTGCTGCTGCCTATTTGCAAATATTTAATTGGAATGGATGTCAGCACATTGGTGAACATATGTATATGTGCCAGAGCTTAGAATTAGTTGAAACCGTCTTAATAATCATTTTACTACTTTATCTCAGAAATATAGCTTCTCAGTGTCACTTGAAATCTTGATATGCAGTCAGTATTTTTGTTTCAAAGTGCAGGATTCTGGTAGTGAAACTCTTCATTTTATTAAAGTCAAACAGATAGGCATCATTTTTCTGTAAGTTTGAGATTGTTTTGAAATGAAAACAAACAAATAAAACCAGGTAAAACAATAGAAGCCGATGTTTTCTGTATTCAGAACTGCAATTCGGTCCCAGGGAAGCATTTTTGAACTTCTCCCTTTCCTGAGGGAACTGAGAAAATCTTCACTCATCCTTCCCTCCCTCCTGGGTGAATGACTGTACAAGGAAGATTTAATCCAGTTGAGAAAAACAACAACTAAATGACTCACATTAAGAAGGAGAGCTACAACCTTTGTATGTATGAATGGAGGCTTGTACAATCAGTTTTTTTTTTTTCTTTTCTCTGTCCAGACAAGTGGGAAGAAGGAGAAAAATAGAAGGTTTATGCTAGATTTATGCCAATTAAAATTGGAATAAAGAAAACTATCTCTGTAATCTAGACAGGAGTGGATGCTGCAAAAGTGCCAAATCCTTGGGCAGATCGAGTGAGAAAAAAGACAAGAACACAAGCTGTCAAAAGGAAATGATGTAACAATTATGACAGCATAAACACCTCTGCATCAATTGAGATTTTTTTCATATTTTTGGATTTCCCCATCTTTTTGTCTATACCCTTAAATCCCCTCTCCCCTGCATACACCTTACCTATCACCTCCTCCAAAAAACACCTTGATTTTTTTAGTCATCATTTATTTCTCCTTTTTCTGAGTTTTCACAGTTCAGCCTGTAATGCCCATTTGACCCTTAGAAACAAGCTGCTGTGCATCGTTCTCGATTTCTTATGACCATGTGAATTTTTTTTCCTCTGGCAGAAAGTAAACTCTTGAAAGGCAAGGGTGATTTCTTACATATTTACCTACACCCTTTGCGGGTGGTCCATATATCATTCCTTTAATTATCAATTTAAATACTGTATTTCTGAACATGGCAAAAGGTAGTCCATGGAGCACATTTTTAAGCAACTTTCTGTCCAATCCTGATATTTCTGCTCCCAGCCTCCATATGTAATTAACTGATTGGCATACACCCTGTCACAAGCCCTTGGCGTGCACATTGGTAACTTTCACAGGTGAACCTGGAAGATAATTTGTAATTTGGTGGAGATATGTGTTTGAATCCCAAGAGTGGCATGTTGGTTTGCTGGCCACTCTCCCTTCACCAACCAGTGAGCCCAGCTACCTGTCGGCATCAGTACCTCTGATTTCTTGTCCTTGTCACATACGCAGTAACTCTCAAGAAGGAGCTGAAAAGAGTCAAAGCTTAGCATCCTAGTAAAATGTTATAGCGTTCTTGAGAAAATTGCTGAGTAAATGAGGATGTGCTGCTATCACAGTAGTTTCTTTTTACCAGCCTTGCTGCTGCCAGAGACTTTAAGCTCCTTGAGGGCAGGGATTATGTCTTGCTCGTATTGCATCTCCAGTGCTGGGGCACGTCACCTGGGAGACGGAATGTGCTCAGCAAATATTTGAGGAGTAAGAAAATGATTATTTCTGATAAAGGTAAAAGATTACATACCACTTATCATGTGCCAGCACTGGTCTAAGTCTTTCACGTATCTTCGCTTGTTTAGTCATTGCAGCAACCCTGTGAATTAAGACTATTTATTTTCATTTTAAAGATGAAGAAACTGAGTCACTGAGAGTTTGAGTGTCTTGTTTAAGGTCACACAGCTGGTAACAGGTGGATTTAGGATTTATGATCCACATAGTCTGGTTCTAAAGTCTACTTTTAGCAGCTCTACTATGAGAGAAATTCAATGCTTTACTAGTACTCAAATGTTTGGAGGTATACGAAGGCCTTAAGACATAGTCACCAGACTGTGTTTTTTTTGTTTGATTTTGGCTTTTTATCTTGCCAAGGCAAACTCCTAAGTGATTCTGGCAATTTTTCAGCAAAGCTTCGAAAGCAATTATGTGTTCCTTCCAAGATCATCAAATTGCTAATTCTTAATCAGTTCTCAGTGGACACTATTATGTTGTTACATGTCAGGGCTTTAAAAGCAGGTGAGGTAGGCATTGGCTTTTGGGAGCGGGGAGAAGTAAACTTGTATGGGTGCATGGCTACAGGAGAGGAATTTGCAAGGCCAGCAGCCGGGCTCGTGCTGAGTATTTTTTTTTTTTTCCTTAGCTCCAGGAGTTGAGTTTGTTGAGCTAAGTAGGCAATTCAATAAAGCTCACAATATGTTGACCATTTGATCATGTGAACCCTAATGCCAAGTCTATTTTGGAGCCACTGTGAAGAGAACATAGATGCATAGGAAGACGTATCAAGTCACATGGAAGATTTCTTGCTGGAGTCAGATTTTATTTTTTGAATCTATTCTTTTGTAAATAGAGCCATGATCTGACTTAATTTGCCTGCTCTGAGTGTCCATTCTCTAGTTGCCCACCATCATTTCTTTGCACATTCATACAGATTTTGTAAGTAGGCTTTGTAAGTCAAACCATGGAATGAATGTCCTGCTGTGACTTATTTAAAGAACTCCCCCAAATCACAGTTCAACTTCTTGGAAGTTCTGTTTGGCAGAGACAAACTGGACTAAGATTTTGCTTTTCTACTATCATCCAACTTCCTGTATACAGTCAGATAGAAAATAGGGTTGTCACAGCCAGCCCAGTGAAGACCACTGAGCTGCTGGAGGAAGTGATCTGGGTTCTCCCCAGCCAAGGCAGTGGGGGACTGAGGGCCTCGGCATTCCCCACCCTGACACCCACAGCCAGCCCAGCGACTACCCACCTGCTGCCCTGACACCCACAGCCAGCCCAGCGACTACCACTGAGCTGCCACAGGAAGCACCCCAGGCTCTCCTGAGCTGGGTGGTGGGTGACCAAGGGTCTCAGCCATGCCCCCCCAACACGTGCAGCCAGCCCAGGGACAACCACCAAGCTGCAGCAAGAAGGGCCCTGGGTTCCCGAGCTGGGGTGGTGGGAGGTGAGGGCTTTTGCCACACCCCCCTGACATCTACACCCAGCCCTGCAATGACCAAGCCACCGCTGGAAGCCCCCCTGGTCTCCCCTGTGGGAATGAAGGGGGTGCCACAGGCCTCAGTCCCACCCATCCTCCTTCCTCTTTCTTCCATCCCATTTCCTTCCCCTTTCCCCTCTTTCTCTCCCTCCCAACTGCTCTGCAACAACATCATAGAATGTAAAAAAATAATATAAAAATAAATAAATAAAGCATGTGAGAAAAAAATTTAAATTTATAAAATTTTAATAAAACTTTTAAAATTTATAAAATTTGTAGTTGATACTAAATTAGGAAATACTGTTGCTGCTAATAAAATTTTAGAAATTCTGATAATAGATTCTGTAAGTTAGAATTAGAAGTTTAAATAGCAGTTAAAAGAAAATAAATTGCATTCACCCCATTTTTAAATCCACATAGACACAGCAGTTAACATTAGAAAAATGTCTACACTTCTAGGAGATATTCCTGGCTTAGGGGTCAGGAAATGAATGGTAGAATTACCTGAAATTTAGAGCAGTAGAAATATGTCTTCACTAAAGAGTCTACATGTATAAGATGTATAATGTGATTATATTCTATGGATTCAAAATAATTTTTGCGAAAATTTTTAGATAAATCTTTGTGATTGAATTTTTTAGGAAATTATTTCTTTTGTGACGATTTTTTTTTTCCCTTTTGTGTCTTTTTTCGTGACCGGTAACGGGATTGCAACCCTT
>NW_007728819.1:225495-226609 GCF_000696425.1 Galeopterus variegatus
GGGCCGGCCCTTTTGTGACGATTTTAATAAAGGAAAATTTTTTTTTAAAACAGGGTTGTGTGCTCACACTAGAATTAAAAGTTATAAAACATTTGATTTTCCTTGGGAACTGGGAATGGCTTTGTAATTAATGTGCAAAGGAAAAATGGAAACAGAGATGCTTTTGATTTCACCATATGTGTTAGAAAAGAAGTTTAATTTGAAAAGTGTATCCTCCAGCTCTGAGGACAGATAAGGTTCTCTGGATCTGAACTTCCAAAGAGGAAGTGTTGTCTCTTATTCCATACAGCTATGTCTCAGTGACCAATTGGGATGAAGAGAGATGAATTGTAAATCAAACAAACATAATGGAACATAAAGATTATTTTCTCCTTAAAATTAGTGGATATGACATCAAAGAACATTTTCTGGTTGCTATAAAAATGCAGCAGGAAATTCGAATTAGACCCACACGTTTGACTATTGAATGCCATGCTCATGAAAACACATAATTATCCCTGAGCTTTTGGAAGGGACCAAGTACGGTAGCTTCTGGGGGCATTCGTACATATTAATTTTAAAGATAGAATCCTGGTTGGCAGGAATTACTCTCCTTATATTATATCAGCAAGAAGCAGGAAATGTGCATAAAGACGTGTAGAAAAATAAAGCTCATTGCTGTCTTCATAGCAGTACAAGTCTGTCTTAGTAAATAATAACAGGATTTTTGTGGAATTGTATATAAAGGAGATTTTGTAAGTTAAATACTGCAAAAAAAAAAAAAAAATGGCCACAAGTCGGGATAGCTGAGCTATAGAAGGGATTTTGTCACTTAAAGGATTGTGTGATCATGGGCTTGTCAGTCTCCTTTGTGTGTCATCTTCCTAAGGCAAAATGGTGAAATAGGTCTGGGGAGGCTTACTCTGACCTCATCAGCCTCTTCAAATGTCTCTGTGTTGATCCCTTTCTGTCATAGAAATACCTTTCTACCATGAACAAATCGTAGAGAGCTTCAAGTCAGTAAACATTTATTGAGTACCTACTGTGTGCCAGGCCATAACAGGTGATGGGGTTATAAATATGAAGGTGCACTGTCTCTCTACCCATGAGATGTGGTGAGGCCAGTGAGCAGTAC
>NW_007728819.1:226816-234274 GCF_000696425.1 Galeopterus variegatus
ATATGCTGTGTGTATGTATGTGTATATATATATATATATATTTACATATATATGAATAATTTTAAGAACTGTGTTGGTATAAACATAAATATAATCCAGCTTGGATTTTATTTATTTATTTATTTTAAAAGAAATTAAAACATGTTGTGGTCCTCTAAAAGTATCACAGGCCCTTGGCTATCTCACGCCTACCTGCCTACTGTGCCTAAAGGACAGACTTGACCCTGCCATGAGCAAAAGAAATGCCATAGGAGAACAGCATAGAGGAAGTTCTGATCATGTTTTTTTGGCAGAGCTTCACACATGAGGTGAATTAATGCTTGAAGACTTGTGAAAGTTTTAGTAGGTAGGGAAAGGCATCCCAAGGCATCGGGCAGAACATGGGCAGACAGCAGAGCAGTGCATGTCCTGTGCTTGGAAAGAAAGTGGTCAGAAATGCAGGTGAAAGAAGTTCAGGGCTTGTGAAATCCTGCCGATGCAACTAAGCATTTGTTTTATTCTCCACTGATCCTTCAGCCACATCTAATCTATTGTTTCTTCAACCCATTAACATTTTTAGAGCAACAATTATACTTTTCATTTTTTAAAGCTAAACTTGATTCTTTTTCAAATCTGTCTGATCACTTTTGATTCTTTAAGCTTACCTACCTGTTTTATCAGTGTGTTTTCTCACCATTCCTTTTGGCATTTCTAGCTTTCTTTTGGGGTTATTTCCAAAATCCTTTAGAATTCCTTTAGTGTAGGCTTTCTGGTGTTAAAAATCCTCTTAGTTTTTAAAATCTAAAAGTGTCTTTATTTTTTCCTTGTTCTTGAAAAATAGTTTTGCTGCATACACAATTCTAAGCTGACAATTATTTTTCTCTTAGCAATTTGAAAGTAATTGTCAAATGTATTCTGACTTCCATTATTGCTTTGGAGAGGTGTGATATCAGTCTAAATATCTGTTCTTTATAGGAATGATTTGTCTAGCTGCGTTTTTCATCCTTCTGAATATATATTTTGCTTTCTATATCTGCAGATGGGCATTTTGCATCAGTTCTGGAAAACTTTTAGGTAGTATTTCTTCTAATATTGCCTGCTGTTTATTTACTCTCTCATTTGGGACTTTGGTTAGATATGTGTTGGACTTTATTTTAGCTTCCATATCTCAACCTCTTGTTCATGGATTCTATCCCATTGCCTCTCAGTGCTGCATTCTGGGTCATTTTTTGCAGCTGTATGTTGCAGTCCATGAATACTTTCTTCAGCTATATATAATCTATTGCATTTTAAAAAAATCTATTAACCTTGTTAAAGCAACAATTGTAATTCTAATTTCTAAAAGTTCTACTTGGTTCTTTTTCAAATCTGGCTGATCATTTTTGATTGTCTCTTGTTGCTTGTTCAATTTTGTGATTCCATTATTTACTTCTTTAAGCATACGTATCTACTTTGTATCAGATATTTTCAAGATCTGAAATTCTTGAGATTCTAAATCTGGGCTTGGTAGTTTCTGCTAGCCTTTGCCAATGATAATTTGTTTCCTTTTAATTTTGATAACCTTTGGTTATGGGTTCAATTTTGGTTTATCTTATCTGGGAAAATCTGGGGGCCTAAATTCAAGATGTGGTCCTCCAGACAGGATTTTTATTTTCTTCTCTTGGCTACTAAGGGCCACCATGCATTCTGTTTGAGTTTACTGCTCACTGTACATCTTTCAGCTTAGAGCCTTTTCTCTCTCTCTCTTTCTTTTCTTTAACTTTGGTACTTTCCCTTATCTCCTGCAAGTGCTACCTAAAGTCTTAGACAGCATATAGTTATTTTGTAGCTGGAAGGCCCTTCAGGGTATCTTGCCCATGTTATTTCTGGAAGTGGAAATTGCTGAGGTTATTGAGTGCTTATTATGTGCCAGGCATGCTTTTGGGTGTTTTACTTGTGTTATCTCATTTAATGCTCACAAGAACTTTGAGAGGAAAGGTAATATTTTTATTCTCATCCTACAGATGAGGAAATTGAAGTGCAGTGAGATTAAGTAATGGGTTGCCACTGTTACACAGCTGAGAAACCTAAGATTAAAAAAACCTAAAAAAAAAAAAAAAAAGTCCGTGCACATGATAGGAAATTCAAAGTGCACAAAAGGATATGTACTGAGTAGTAAGTCCCTTTCCTATTTCAGTCTCCTAGATATGATATTGTTCCTACCAGGAGGCAACTGTTATCAGTTTCTTACATGTTTTTCTAGAGATAGTGTATAAAATATACATGCTAATATATATATATACACACACTATAATATATATCGAATTCTATAGTATATAATATTTATTATACATTATATTTTATGTCTGGTTTTTCTAGGAAAATAGAAATAACAAAGCCAAAAAGTAACATTTCTTGAATACTTACTCCATGCCTCGTATTTCTAATTTACCACCTCATTTACATTTCTGAGGAACTATTAGCTTTATTTTGCAAGTGGGAAACTGAGCCTCAGAAAAGTTAAGTAACTTGTCCAAGGATGTGCAGATAGTAAGAAGGAGAGCTAAGAGGCAAACCCAAGTCTTTGTGGTTCCTGAGGCCACATGCTTTGGCTTTTCAGAGGGAACTGACTTGGGGTCAGCACTCTTAGCCCCTCTGCACTGGGTTAGGGTGAGGGTTACGGTAAAGGCTGGAGTTAGGGTCTGACTTAGGACCTCCCCTCTGTCCACTGTGCCCTGTCTGGATGTGGCCTGCGTGAGTTTGTTAAGCTGGCTCCTGGGGAGTGGGAAGGGGCATGAACTCAGCCCTGCCCAGGTTCTCTGCGTCCACATTGTTAGTTTCATATCTTTAAGGATAGGCCTTACTGAGTCTCTTCCTCTGTTTTGAAACTCTCTTCTCTCCTTTCTTCTCTTTCTGATTTTCTTCCTTTCTTTCAACTTTCCCGCAGACGTTTATTTGATCACGTTTGTGTGTCTAGCATTCTGTTTGGTGCTACAAATACCAAGGTACAAGAGCATCGCTGTCTTTTGAGGGGGTTATACTTTCGTGGGGAAACAAAGACCCTAACCTCAAATTACAATGCAGTGAATTAAGAGCTTGTACGTTTCCTGTGGCTGGAGTAACAAATTACCAGAAACTATGTGGTTTAAAGCAGCTGATTTTCTAACACTTCTGGAGGTCAGAAGTCTGAAATCTGTTTCACGGGGCCAAAATCAGTGAACAGGCTGCACTCCCTCTGGACGATCTAGGGGAGAATCTGTTTCCTTGTCCTTTCCAGTGTCTAAAGCTACTTTCCTTGAATACTTGGTTCCTGGATCTTCCCTCTACCTTCAAGCCATCAGTGCAGCATCTTGCTTAAGTGGTCACATTGCCGCTGCCTTCTGTGTCAAATCTCCCTCTGACTCCCTCTTCTAAGGACAATGTAGTTGCATTTAGGGCCCACACTGATAAGCCTGGATCACCTCCCCTTATGAAGATCCTTAATTTAGCCACATCTGCAAAATCTCCTTTGCCATGTAAGGTAACATTCACAGGTTCCAGGGAGTAGGACCTGGGTATCTTTTAGCCTACCACAGTGCTATTGGAAATGCAAGCAAGCAGTGCCGAAGGGGCACCTTATTTATTTTGAGGGGGCAGGTCTAAAAGGTCTCCAGAGGAAGGGGCTGCCCCTTCAGCTGAATTCTTAAAGAGTGGGTGAGCGTGAGCCTCCAGGTTGTTGTTCTCCAGTCCTATCTCTCTGACTTTACCTTCCATGTTTCTTTCCTTGGCTCCTCTCCCGCTTCGAGACTCTCTAAATCAGCCCTCAACCCCAGGATCCCCCACCAGCCCTTCCCCATCCGCCTTCTCATCCCGTTCACGTTCATGTTTGCACAGACGAGTGTCTGTCTGTGGACATGGCCACCCTGTAGAGCGTTGGTCCTATGTCACACCTGCTGAAGGACAGCTCTACCTGCATGCTCTGCTCTCCCACACCATCCCCTCCACACCTACAAACCAGCAGCCCCTTTGGCTTCCACAGTTCTGTCTTTTTGTCCTCATTTTCTCATTTAGAGATTTAGTATTTATATATACATATCCTCATCAGGTCCCCCCACAGCCGGCGTACCACCAAGTTATATGGATCCTTTCTCAACATTCCACCCATGAGACACTTTTTTTCTCTTTCTGGCCATTGCTTCTACTCAGGTAAACCATTTACATAGTCAGCGAAGCCGTCTCCCGTCTCTGAGCTCGCCTCCTGACTTACCTCTCTGCCATTGCTCTGTTCATTTTCATATGTGACTCTTGTTAAAAAAAAACTTCTAGAAAATAAATTCTAAACCACCTTGTGTGACAGAGTCCAGGCTCTACATCAAATTCATTTATTCATTCACCAGATGTTCATTAGGATTTCCCATCTGTTAAGACTTGCCAGGCACTGCTGTATAGTTGTGAGTACAAACAGGCATCTCCACCCTTGTGAGATTTGCCATCGATGGTAAAAACACTTAAGAATAAGATAATAATTATGAGTAAATGTGAAATTGCAACTATGGTAAAACGACAGCTCAGACTTAGGTGAGTCTGCCGTGTGTCCAGCACCGTTCTAAGAATCTGACATACATTGTCTTGTTTAATCCTCACCAAGTGTTTATAACTGTTACTCCCATGTTATAGGTAAGAAAACGGGCACAGAGAGTTTCAGTGACTTGTTCAAATTCATGCAGCTGGAGAGGATTTAAGTCAGGCTGTTCCATGTTTTGTGCATGGAACCACTGTCATATTTCCATAAAGAACTGCCTGGTGCTGTGAGAAGCATTAACTGGGAATGGGGTATGAATGGGAATGGGATGAGGAATTTGATCAGTCAGGAAAGGCTTTCTAAGGAGGGGATGAAATAGAAAGAAGAATTGGGGTTAACTAGGCAAAAGGAGAGGAAAGGTGTTGCATACAGGGGGAAGACCATCTGTCAAGGCCTGATGGTATAGGGAGCAGGGTGTTTGTGGGGTCTGAACTGGGACCAATGCAGTGGAGCAGAGGAGGGAGGGGTAAGGCATGGGGTTAGGCTGGGGAGGCAGGTAGGGGCCAAACCATCCAGGACTCTATAGGCCATGTTATCAAATATTTTCCTTTATCCTAAATGCAATGGGAAGCCATTGAAGTTTTATACAGGAGCAAGAGAGTTATACATCAAAGATTGACAAATTGTACCCTAAATTGATGTGGTCTCGTTCTTGAGCACAGGGAACGCTGGCAAGGGACTAGGTTCAGGAATAAGATCAGGGACTTTGTCTTGGACATGTTCACTTTGAGGTCCCTTGTGAGAAATACAAATGAGAGATCAAGGGCAATGTCAAATATATGGATCTGGAGTTCCTAGGAGAAGTCTGGACTGGACCTTTAAGTCTGGGTAAGCAGACAGTGCCATATTGAAAGAAATAGTTTCTTTATTATGAAGGGAGAAGGGCCCAGCCCTTGTTTTCACTGACTTTTTGCAACAGAAAGATGAACCTATTGAAGGACTTCTGTCTTGCTAAAGAGAATTTTGAATCTTATTTGTGAGGTCTGCATGAATCTTTTGTAGCAGTTTTGAATGTAGGGTGAAAATCAAGCAGGGTGGGAGGAATTAATTTTAGATTCCTTCTCTACTTTCTACTTTTACAACAGAATACCATTGTGTAATCATTTATCCTTCAATGATAGGGACTAGTTTTTGGAAATTGTGGGTTGAGTCTATTAAAAGGAAACTGGCAAAAAAAAAAAAAAAAAAAGCCACCAGAAAAACACCCAAAAGCTGTGTGAGCAGCTTGTAAGTTTGCACTGTAACCTCAGTGTTCAGGTCAAAATGGATTGTATTTGTTTGCTATTGGTGCATAACATACTACACCAAAAATGCAGGGGCTTAAAACAAATGAAACAAAAAAAATTATTATCCTCATAGTTTCTGTGGGTCAGGGATTCTAGGGGAGTTTAACTGAGTGGTTGGGGCTCAGGATCTCTCATGAGGTCTCAGGATCTGGTGATGTCAGTTAGGGCTGCAGTCATTGTAAGGCTTGACTGGGGCTGTAGGATCCACTTTCCAGGTTCAAGTTCATTCATAACTGCAAGCTAGTGCTGGCTGTTGGCAGGAATCCTTGGTTTCTTCTCAGAAGAGCTTCCTCAGGGCTGCTTGAGAGTTCTTACCACGTGACCATCAGAGGCTCCCCTAGAACAATGATCCAAGACAGAAAGAGCCAGGTGGAAGCGATCCTTTTATGAGCTCGCCTTAGAAGTCAGCTAGCATGGTAAGTGCTTTAGTCCAAGCAAGTCATTAAGTCTGGCCCACCTCAAGGGTGAGCGAGGGAACTAGTCTCCACCTTTTGAAGGGAGAAGTGTCAAAGAATCTGTGGACATGTTTCAGAAGCACCACATGGCTGTTTGGAATCTGAGCTGTGGATGGAGCCTCCCCCTCACCCTGTATAGGAATTAATTTCTGCTACAGCATCCTGGACAGATGGTCATTTAGCCTCTGTTTGCCACTTCCAACTACAGGAAGTTCACTAAGTTTGTGCGTCAGTGAATTCCATTTATATCCAGTTTTAATTGTTAGAAACTTCTATTCATGAAATCAAAAGCCCTACTGCTGGATATTCCGTTATTGAAGCTGGTTCTGCTGCTCTAGAATGGCGTTTTTACACAATGGCTTTTTCAGTATTTGCAAGTATGGTAATCTTTCTTCTTGACTTCTCTCTTCTCCAGATGAAATATTGTCAGTTCCATTCAGAACTTCCTTTTATGTTTTAATTGCAGGGTTCTTCCACATTCTGGTTACCTTGCTGTAAAGAACATTCCAATTCAGTTCATCCCTTCAAAACTGAAAACAGACTACTAGTTCTGTACCCCAAGCTAAGTATAAAAGGACACAAGGCATTCCTCCCTTTGCACAACAGTGCAAGACTGAAAAAAATGATGTGAAAGCTGAAATCATGCAAAGTGATCTTAATAATGAAAGGGAAAATCATGATTATTCTGTGATCTTTAGAAACCTCTATGAAAACATTAAAAACTCTCTCAAATTTAAATGCAAAGATTAGGGCCGGCCTGTGGCTCACTTGGGAGAGCGTGGGGCTGGCAACACCAAGGGTCAAGGGTTAAGATCCCCTTACCAGTCATCTTTTTTTAAAAAAACAACAAAACACAAAGATTAGTAAAGCTAGTGTTCATTTAGTGTAATATAATTTAAAATGTTAGAAACATAGAGGATTGAAATGTTTTATTTTTTGCAAAAATATACCCCAAAACATCAAGGGTAGTTTTACCAGTGCTTGCTGCCTTCTTCTCATATAAGTTATAATATGGAGTAAGCATCTTTTCTTTGCCTTGGCAAATGGTCATCCTGCTTTATAGTTTTGGATCAGCTTCCAGTACTATATCCTGTGAGCTCTCAATGTCATGAGATGTCTCTGAGATATTTCTCTGAAAGTTCCTTGAATGTGAAGTGTTTTGCTGGTGTCACTTCTTTAGTTCACCTTTGCTGAGTTC
>NW_007728819.1:234850-236029 GCF_000696425.1 Galeopterus variegatus
CTTTTTTTAAAAAAACAACAAAACACAAAGATTAGTAAAGCTAGTGTTCATTTAGTGTAATGTAATTTAAAATGTTAGAAACATAGAGGATTGAAATGTTTTATTTTTTGCAAAAATATACCCCAGAACATCAAGGGTAGTTTTACCAGTGCTTGCTGCCTTCTTCTCATATAAGTTATAATATGGAGTAAGCATCTTTTCTTTGCTTTGGCAAATGGTCATCCTGCTTTATAGTTTTGGATCAGCTTCCAGTACTATATCCTGTGAGCTCTCAAAGTCATGAGATGTCTCTGAGATATTTCTCTGAGAGTTCCTTGAATGTGAAGTGTTTTGCTGGTGTCACTTCTTTAGTTCACCTTTGCTGAGTTCCTCTGCCTGTAGACCTAGGGTCTCTCAGATGGCAGCAGTGGCACCATTGCTGTGGTCAGCTGTTTCTTCTCTATCTCCATTTATGTCGGGTTGCAAATTCAGTTCTTGTGTTATCGCTTTTCATTTTTTTGCTGCACTTTCATCTTTGTTGGCCAATTCACTCTTTTGATTGTCCATTCTTGTAAAATGCCGCATGGGTTTATTGCTGGGAGACGAGGAAGCAACACAGCTACGTGCTTTGATGTCTGAGTGAAATGAAGAACAGATGCACAGTGGCCAGTCACCACAGACTTTGGAAAAAGGGATATCATGGGTCACTGATCATGATGCACACCTGTTATGTGTATAGTGATTTGTGGGCTGAAGAGCTAGAAGCCAAGTTTGTACTTTTGGCAATTACTCACAGTTAATATACTGTGATAACTGATGTTTGAACCATGTTGTTGGGGGACTGGTANCTCTTATTAAGTCTCATAGTCTTTACCTTGTGCATGTGAATTTTATAAAATGTAAATTAGGATTTTGCTTATATTCCTGTTAAGCTTCATCTTGGTAGACTTAGCTTGTGGCTGTCTTTTTAAAACTGGATGGTTCCATCTAGGGAATGAACTGTCCCTTCAAAATTGTTATCTTTTTCACACGTTAGCCATTAACAAGAACATGGCTGGGGCAGAGCTCGGTGAAATGTTTCTAGAGCTCTCTGCGAGCTCTCCTGACATATTTTCCTCATCTTATGAATTAACCCTTTGAATAGGAATATACAACCAGATATGAATTTCTCCAACTCTGCTGTCATCCAGGCTGTCTTTT
>NW_007728819.1:237006-245617 GCF_000696425.1 Galeopterus variegatus
AATAGGAATATACAACCAGATATGAATTTCTCCAACTCTGCTGTCATCCAGGCTGTCTTTTTTGAGCTTGCCCAACAAACTTATCTGTCTGGTGTCATCAGATGCCATCCTGAAATCAAAGCACACCATGCAAGCAGTCGTCTCCTGAAATTCCACTCTGGTTACCTTATACAATATCAACTCTACTGATAATACCTTACATTTATAAGGAACTTTTACAGTTCATTGAAATGTTCCATGTATCTACATTTTAAAATGTTTTGTCATTATAGGGTTAAAGGAGAGCGTGGTGCTGATAACACCAGGGTCTGGGGTTCAATCCCTGTACTGACAAGCTGCCAAAACCAAAACAAAAAAAGTTTAAAGGGAGATTTGGCAGATATTATTACCATATTTTTTAAAAATGTTAAATCAGGAGTTAAAGGATTTGCACTTGTTCACAGAGCTAGTAAATAGAATCGTCATTCTTTGGTAAATCCAGTGTGTTTCTATCACTCATACTATCTGAGGTGTGTACAGGCAAGGAAAAGAGAGGTTCTGCAGTATTTTTTTTCTGTTGATTTATTAGAATAGACCCCTCCTATAGGGTCTGTATGAGTTTGCTAGGGCTGCTGTAACAAAGTACCACACACCCAGTGTTTTAACCAACAGAAACTTATTGACTCACAGTTCTGGAGGCTGAAAGTCTAAGACCAGGGTGTTGGCAGGGTTAGTTGCTTTTGAGGACCATGAAGGAAGGGTCCCTTTTAGGCTTTTCTACTTTGCTGGTAGATGGCCATCTTTTCTCTGTGTCTCTTCATGTCGTCTCTCTCTACGTGTGTCTCTGTGTCCAAAAGGACACCAGTTATATTGAATTAGGGCCAACCCTAATGACCTCATTTTAACTTCCTCTGTAGAGACCTTATTTCTAAATAAGGTCACATTCTAAATTACTGGAGGGGAGGACTTCAACATATGAATTTTGCAGGGAGGGATACAATTTAACCCATAATAAGTAGTTAAGGCAGATTTCAGGTTTTAAAAAAACAACCAAAGAAATAGGCTTTTGTGTATGCCTGCATTTTCTTATCAATATCTATGTATCTGATGCAGTTTCTTGAGATACCCTTTGGGTCAGTTGATGTCACCTTTCACTTTTCAAAAAAGAGAGTGAGTGCTTTTCCTAAATTTATTCTCAGTTGTCCATTCGCTGAATTTAGTCTCTGAAGATGTCTTTTGTGAGGCAGCTGCTGAAATTATTAGTTTGTCTGATGATTTCAGGATTCAACTGTGTTATTTAACTTTGGATCTGAGATCTGTGGTTAATTTCATTCAGTGCTTGGTGCTAATTTTGCATCCATCTAAGCAGCTTCTTTCTCCCATAGGTTGGTTAAGGCATCGAGGGATTTTGAATTTAAGAAACAAATAAATAGAGAGTAACAATTTGTATCTCAAAGGGAATCACAAACTATCAAGTGCATTCAAGGGTTTTTTAGCATATTTACCAACTGCTTAAAAGAACAAGGGACAGGGCTGGCTGGTTAGCTCAGTTGGTTAGGGTGTGGTGTTGTAACACCAAGTTCAAGGGTTTGGATCCCCATGCTGGCCAGCTGCCAAAAAACAAACAAGAAAATAAGGGACAGATTATGACTTCATTTTAGATCACTGGCATTGGGGTGCTGTAAATGGTAGATCTGTGTCATCCTGTTTCCTCATGCCTCCACCCCTCCTGTGGTTTTTCTTCTTGGTCATTCGGGTGCCACAGATGACCAGTGTATATATTTCAGATGATACAGATTTTGATGTTTTTAAAAAATAACATTTATTGTTTAAAGAGTTTGTTTTTGCTCATATATTTTTGTTATTTTTGTGCATTTTACTTGTTTTTTTAAAAGTGGTTCTTTTTATTAAAACTCATTGGGTAGAAGAAAGAGTAGTTCTAATGTCTATGTAAGGTGTGATGGATAATGACGCGATGACTACTAGTTATTTTTGAAGTGTCTTGTATACCCTCCACATCCCATGTTTTCCTTTCCCACCATTATTCTAAATTTTGTTTATTATGCCCTTACATTTCTTTATACTTTATATATTTGTGTTTCTGAACTATATACTGTTTAGTTTTGTAGTTAAAAATTTTTATTTTAAGTCATTGCAAAATTATAAGGAAGTTCCAATAGTATAAATCTCATATAGCCCTCACCCAGATTCCCCAGTGTTGATATTTTGTAAAATTTGCTCATCGTAATTCCCCACTCTCTCTAGGTATGTGCAGACACACACACATTATTATATTTTTCTGAACTAACTGTAAATAAGTTATAGAATGTGCTGTTGCAATCTAGATACTTCAATGTATTCTTTCTAAAACAGAGCGACACTGTCTCATATAATCATGTGCAAGCATCTAAATCAGGAATTTAACATAGATATAATTCTACCACATAATCCATAGGCCCTTTCAAACTTTACCTACTGGCCCAGTAATGCCCTTGTGGTCTTTTTTTCCCCCTTCTGGTTCAGAATCCCCTTAAGAATCACAAGTTGCATTTATTCATCGTATTTTTTTTTAGTTGCCTGCCTTCTGGAACAGATCCTTAGTCTTTCTTTGCCTTTCATGTACTGTTCAAGAATACAGAACAGTTTTTTGTTTTTCTTTTTCTTTTCAGAATGTTCCTTAACTTGGGTTTGTCTGATATTTCCTCATGATTGGACTGAGCTTTTGCATTTTTGATAGGAATATCATTGAAGTGACACTGTTCTTCTCAGTGCACCATCTCAGGAGGCATATGGTGTTCATGTGTCCCTTTACTGGTGATGTTAACTTTGGTTACTTGGTTAAGGTGGAATTTGCCAGGTTTCTCCACTGTAAGGTTGCTGTTTTTCTTTGTGAAATAAATTTTGTGGGAAGATACTTTGATAATTTTATAAATATCCTGTTTCTTAACAAATCTTCACCTGCTAGTTTTAACATTCATTGATGGTTTTTGCATGAATCATTTATTATGGTGATGTTGCCAAATGCTCATTTTCTGATTCTATCATTTCTTCCACGTGTATTAGTTGGTATTCTACTGTCAGGAAGAACTTGCCCTTCCCATTCATTCATTCATTCATTCACCTACCAATGTGGACTTATGGATTCCCATTTTACTCAGTAAGTTGTAATCTGTCACTATTATTATTTATTTTGATGCTCACATTGGCCCAGATTTGGCCAGTGGAAGTTTATTCAAGGTGGCTCCTGTGTCCTTTTGACCACTCTCCAATTATATTTTTAGCACTTCCTTACATTTGGCACAAAATTGTGCTTCAGGTTCACCTTATATTTTCTTTGCCCCAGCCCCAGAATGAGCCCTGGAGTCCCCTGGTATTTTCTAGTAGAGAATGGTATTTAGAAACCAAAATTTGAGCACCAGGAGTGCTGATTATAACTGGGTGTCATTGTTTCTAGGCCCTCTCAGCAAATAGGGTTAGGAAGTGTGCTTGTGTGTGTGTGCATGTGTGTATATGTATATATGTGTGTGTGTATATACAAGGATACTTCAGAAAGTTCATGGAAAAATAGAATTAAAAGATAATATAAGTCTTTTCATGAACGTTTTTGAAATACCCTCATATATGTAAATATATACATAAATTTGTGTATATATTTCTTTATTGATCTATCCAAATTAAAAACCATGGGTTGACACCATTACCTTCAACTCAAATCCATTACCCCAGTTCTAGTAGTGTCTTTCCCCTTTCCATATTGGTAACTCTTTTCTAAGAAAGCTGGTTCTGACTATTCACAATATATTTATGTATTTGCTTATTATTCCTGTTTGTAATCAGTTTCCTGACCCTGGTGGATGGCTCCTCAGCCACAGCCCTGCTCACTCCACCTGGCTTTTTGACTCTACAATTCTCTGGCCTCAGTTTCCCTGGCCCTTTTAGCCTTCTCAGTCTTGACTACTTCCTTAGCCTCTACTGTCTCTGCATTCCTGGCTCCATCAGGCCCACCGGCCAGGGCTATATTAAGGGAAAAGAAAGGGTACCAAGAAATATTTTGTAAAGAGAAAAGGGAGGGAAGGAGAGGGCTGTTTTATTTTTGTATTTTTAAAAAATGTGTGGCATAGTGTTTAGTAGCCTTTAGCCTGTAGGCAGAATGTGATTCAAATTTGAGATTTACTACCCACCAGCTGTGTAATTTTGTGCAAGGTACTTAATGTTTCTATGCCTTAGTATTCTTTTTTTTTTTTTTTTGTCTTTTGTCTTTTTTCCGTGTCCGGCAACGGATCGCAACNAGCGCCGCCGCGCTTCCCAAGCGGCGCACTTATCCAGTGCGCCACCGGGCCGGCCCTATGCCTTAGTATTCTCATCTGTAAAATAGGGCTAGTATTAGTACCTCACAGGGTTCTTGTGAGGTTTAAACAGGTGAGTATGTGTGAAGTGTATTGGACAGTGTCTGGTACACAGTAAGTATGTGTAAGTCTTTTTATTACTATCAGACATCCCAACATTTTGGAATATGTGGCTTTATTTTTCTACTCAAAAGTTGTTAAATACCAATGACTCATTAGTGGTGTCTTCTGTAAGGATTACGAGAATTACTATAACTACTTTTTCCCCATAAAAATTATTTTTTTATTCAGTTTTCACTGTCTTTACCTTATACCACTTTGCAACACAGGCATTACACTTACTATTATAAATATTGATTCTTTTTATTTATCTTTTTTTTTATTCCTTTTTGTCTTTTTCCGTGTCTGGCAACGGATCGCAACCCTCAGTGTTGCCCCCGTACCAGACTGGGACCGGCAACGGAATCGCAACCCTCGGTGTTGCTCCCGCGCCTCGCTCAGCCAGTGAGCAGGAACCGGTCTGTATGTGGGATCCGAACCCTCAGCGGGAGCGCCACCACGCTCCCACGCGGCGCACTGTAGCAGTGTGCCACCGGGCCGGCCCCGTTATTTATCTTTTTTTAAAAAATATTTTATTTGTTTAGAGAAGTTTTAGGTTCACAACAAAATTGGGAGGAAGACAGAGGTTTCCCATATACTGTTTGCTTACACACATATCCCCACACATGCCTGGCCTCCTGTGCTATTAACATCTCCTTCCAGAATGGAACATTTGTTGCACTTAATGAACATACATTAGCACATCATCATCACCAGAGTCCACAGTTTACAGTAGGGTTCACTGTTGGTGTTGTACTTTCTATGGTTTTGGCAAATATGTGATGACATGTATCCTCCATTATAGTATCATACAGAGTATTTCTGCTGCCCTAAAAAATCCTCTGTTCTGCCTGTTCATCCTTCCTGCCTCCAACGTCTGACAACTACTGATATTTTTACTGTTCATAGTTTTGCCTTTTCCAGAATGTCATATAGTTGGAATCATACTGTATGTAGTGTTTTCAGACTGGCTTCTTTTACTTATTAACATGCATTTAAAGTTCCTCCATGTCTTTTCATGGCTTGACAGCTCATTTTTTTTTTTTTTTAGTACTGAACAATATTCCATTGTCTAGATGTACAGTAGTTTATTTATCCAGTCACCTACTGAAGGACATCTTGGTAAACTTTGTCTATCAAGAAGTGTTTATTTTCTGCAGCAAAATAGGGCTTTGTATGCAACTAGAATCCGTTTTCTTCCAAGGGCATTTGACAGGCTCTAAGGCTAAGAGAACAGTTGTTAAAAGTTATTACCAATTGAAAACCAATCGCAACTAAAGATAAAACCTCTGAAAAATGCTGGTGTGAGCCACTGGGATGGTTTTCAAGTTATATAATTTTAATTTACATGCATCAGAGATTGGCAACTATAGCCTACAGATCAAATCCAGCCCACTGCCTGATTTTACATGAACTGTGAGCTAAGCATGGTTTTTAAATGTTTGAAAATAGTTTTAAAAAAGAGAAAAGAGAGAGAGAGAAAAAAGAATATTGTAACAAGTGAAAATTAGGTAAAATGCAAATTTCAGTTTTTATTAATAGTTTTATTGGAATATAGCCACACCCATTTGTTTAAATATTGTGTATGTCTGCTTTTGCACTAAATGGCAGACTTAAGTAGTACAAGAGACAATATGGCCTGCAAAGCCAAAAATATTTACTATCTGGCCCCTTTGAGAAGCTTTGCTGGCCCTTGATTTATACTATTACAGAGGCATTCACGGAGGTCTGGAAGAATCACTGGGAAGATGGGTCTGGTCCAGCAGATACTCCTGGCTTGTCCTGTCCCTTGGGCAATTCACATAACCTGGTCTGTTTCCTTATGTATAAAATGAGAGTGTTGGGCAACTCACTTTATCTTTCTTTTCTATCCATCTGTTTAAAGTGAATTGAGCTAATATGGGAATTTTTATCTCTGTCCAAAAGCATCAGAAATCTTTGAGACCTCATGTATTTATCCAATTTTATCTCTTATCACACACACACACAGTGACTTAAGAGGTGGATTTTGTGTAATGGGTTGCGATATGTTACCTTATTTTGTTGGCTAGTCAAGCTATTTTACAATGGCTTGAATAGCAGTTTACTCTGTTCCATAGCAACAAGCCTCTTGCCCAAATTTGCCATCTGGTGTTTGAAGCCTCTGTCTTCCAGAGATTTGTTTCATTAGCTGACCGTCATTACTCATCTGCTTTTGGCTTAGTGTTCTTGACATTCTCGTCTTTGCTCGTCCTAAATAATCCATTTCAAGTGGAAAGCACTTGGAGTTGTTTAGTTAACAGAAGGGACTCAATTTCCTCATCTGGAAAACAAGGAGGTCGGATGAGAAGATCCCTGCCAGCTGAAACCACCTATGATTTTATAATTTTATGGAACGTGGTTTTTTATGATTTATGTATGTGCTTGACAGTCCACGTAGACTGTGGCCTGTGAAGAAGAAAGCCTGGACACCATAGCAGGCACTGGCTAGATGGTGAATGAGTGAACAGGTGAGTGAATGTCCGCATAAGCCCTGGAAACCTTCAGATGGGAAAGCTGTTGCCCCAGGAAGAAAACATCAAAGTTTCGTAATTTCCCACATTTGCTTTCCAAAATCTTTTTAGAGATGACCTAAACATAAATCTCAAGGCTGAGCTATGATCTATAAGCCCTGGCTACCTCCTTAGTCTGATTTCCTACCCCTCTTTCTCCCAGTCCTTCTACTTGTATCTGTCCCCATGGGCTTCTCTGGTGTTTCAATACATGCCTCCCACATTCCCACCTCAGGGGCCTCTGCCTGGAATGATCTTCCCTGAATATTCAAGTGGTTCACTTGCTCCCTTCATGCAAATCTGTGCTTGAACATCATCTCTCGGAGAAACATCATGCCCCACATTTTAGTCCATCCATTTACCTCCCTTTATCTTTTATCATAGCACTCATTACGATATGCAGTACGTCTTATATTCATCGATCGATTTACTGTTCTCAGTCCCTGGAATAATGCTGCTCACAGAGGGGGAACTCAGGAAGCATTTTCTGAGTGAATATGTGAAGAAGAGCAAGAAAAAACATCTATTAAGTATTTGATTAGTGAATTAAAGTTCTCCCCCTACCAGTGCTCCGATGTTACTTACAGTACATTCCTGTCCATATCTCGTTGCTTTTTGCCTTGGTGCCTCTGCTGCTATCATTATTTACTCCTCCTCTTTCACCCAACTCTGGAGATTTATTGCTAAGTACCAAATCCCACCTATTCGTGTCCAAGTTCAGCCTGTTCTTTGAAACCTTCACTGACCACGCCCACCATCTGTCTGTCTGGACCAGTGGGGGCCACTGTACTCCCTCATCTTCCCCTCCCCCACCTAATCCATGGTCTGCCTCTGCATGTCTTAACGCCCCAATTATAAACTCCACGAGCACAGACTATACTTATATATTATTTTTCATTTTTTACATTTTTATATACATTTTAAATGAAATTAGCATTCTTGTTTTGGCTGGAATAAGACATCAACAATTTTCAATCTAAAATGGTGGAAAGATGGAAGCAGAATCACTCCCAACTTCTTCCATAAACAGATAACCACCGTCAAGGTTTGGACACGTCGTCCCTTCAACCCACACACATGTGTGAGCACACACACATACACGCACACACCATACTCTTACCAAAAATGTGATCATACCATACACATTATCTAGTAACCTGCATTAAAAAAAAATATTAGCATTGTATCAAGGATAATTTTCCATTCAGTAAGTATGTCTTCACTGTCACTTTTAATCACTGCCCTGTTTAGTTGTAGTTAACCAGTTCCTTTTTGACTAACTTCAAGATTATTTGTAATTGTCCACTATTGCCTGTGGGTGACGAACACTTTGGGGGTAGGTGGAATGAGAGATTTGAAGAGAGCATAGATTCCAAATTATCATTGTGAACGGCTGGAACATAAGTTGACTGGAGAAGCACCCTTCACGCTTTTTTACTAATGTTCCCCCGAAACAATTTTGAAAACTTTACAAGCTTTTGCACTTTCAAAAGTTGATATGTATAGTTTTTATTAAATTTAAATATATATAAAGCTCATAATTTCTGGCAAATTTTAAATATGTACATGTTAAAATTAAGCTGTGACATCTCTAAAATGATTTTGGAAAGCAAATGTGGGAAATTACGAAACTTTGATGTTTTCTTCCTGGGGCAA
>NW_007728819.1:245902-249202 GCF_000696425.1 Galeopterus variegatus
AATGATTTTGGAAAGCAAATGTGGGAAATTACGAAACTTTGATGTTTTCTTCCTGGGGCAATGGCTTTCCCATCTGAAGGTTTCCAGGACTTATGCGGACATTCACTCACCTGTTCACTCATATTTTTTGATGGAATTAAAATATATTTGATATCCACTTAATCTATTTTTTAAAAATCGTGAACTTGTTCTTCAATGACCTGAAATGCTGTGTAGTCCCCTTTTCTCCGAGTTACTAATTCTATTCCACTTTCCTTACAGAATTTTTACTAATGCAGTGCATTTTTACTCTTGAAAGTCTTTTATTGATCAACCATTGCAATAAAATTTGTGTGCATGAATTTAAACATTTACAATTTCCTGAAAATATGAGGAAATTTAAAAATGAGTATTACAAAGTTTGAAATGTAATTTGTTAAATGTAAAATAAAAAGGCTTTTTTTTCCCTGTTAATGTACTTATGAGCAAGTGTTACTTATTGGTAGAATGCATTAAGGACAGCATCAGTTTTTTCTTATTTTCCATTTTTATAGTTGTGAATGCTGAGAAACATTTTTACATAAACAAGAAGATGGGAATGGAAAAGGTTTTGTTACAACAACTCCTCTCGATTCTTTGAACTTCTTCTGAGTTATTTGATAAAAAGTGTACATTAATTTATCACCAAAAAATGTTTGTTATGATCTGTTTGTTGATAAGCAATTAGGTCTTCTAATAGTTTTATTGAAAGAAAAGAACACAGTGCTAGAGATATGTCATAGGGTGCCAGGCAGAGGTGTTGGCAGGAGCACATTGGAGCTCGGTGACTGTGGATATGCCTTCTATCGTGTTACAAACCTCGCGTCAACACTGCTTGGCCACTTGTGTGTAGCCCAGATAAAGGGAAAGTTGGTTTCAGTCTAGGTTAGAATTTTACCAGATGTGCATTAACTGACAGACAATAGAAATATGAAATAATAAATGGTGGAATGTAAGCTGGACAAGGAAAATGGTGGAAGACGATGGCTGTGGACTGGTAAAAAGTAGAGGGAAGAAAGTAAAGGGAGGGCTCTTCAAGGGGGCAGATTGGCTGTGGTGTGGAAGTGACGAGCCAGAAAGAGAGGAATGTGTGGTCCAATGTGGGGTTCAGTGGCTTTGGAGGTGGAGCAGCTATGGGTCATGAACACATCCAAGGTGTTGTCGTGGGTTTTGTGGCTGAAATGAAGTGGAACAAATCACTGAAGATGAGTTCACAGATATAGGTGGCCACAGTCTCCAGCAGGATGGAAACCATAAGGAATGGAGGCAGGGCTTGCTGCGGAGAATTTGGAGCATGTGGGAAAGGCTGGTAAAGAACACCAAAGAGAGGAAAGATGCTCTTGGGTCTGAAAGGGGAGGGTCAGATTTGTTTGCTTACAAGAAGCTGGAGGAAAATAGTTTGGAAATGGTGCAGGGGTCACGGAGGGTACCAAACTCACTGCTTGACACTGATGGTTGGGGGTACCCGCCACGGAGAAGCATATAGTGGAAGCCATGTCCTTGGGTGAGAGCCCTGGTTATTAAGAGCAGATGTCAAAGACAGGAGGGAGTCTGCTGCTTATGGAGGAGCATTAACGAGAGGCCACAGTGAATGGTTTTGGTAGGCAGGGAGTGAGTGGTAGGGTCTTGTTTGGGGGCAACGACATGCAGAGATTTAAGAAGGTAATGATACAAATCAGTATCCCCATGTGCAATGCTTTAGCCCTCAGATATGTACAAGCAATTATGTTTCAAATAAATATTTATTCTAAGAAAAAATATCCCAGGTGTGTGTGGGGGGAGCAGGTGAATTCTAGTTTGGGTGTTGACTGAAGGAAATGGAAAGGATAGATGGATTATTCCAGCAGTCTTTGAAGAGTTGGGCCCTTGCCTACTTACTAAACATCTGCTATGAGTTGGTAATATTTGCTCAGAGTAATGGAGGCTTGCTTACATGCTACAGACATGCTGACTTATTATTTTAATATATTTTTGCTTTTTATTGCCAGTATACCATTGGTATTATTTTTTACATCTATATTATGAAATAACAAATGGCATTGGCTTTTTGCATATTTGTGCTTATGTATATGTCTGTTCTTTATTGGGTTTTAGTAGGAGGATTATACTAGCTTTGTAGAAATAGAGAAATTTAAATTCTCCTCCATACTCTGGAGCCCTTTACCTAGCATAGAATTTCATATCTTAGCTGTGAAATTTTCTGAACTTGTGCCATCTTTCGTGGCAGCCGCTAGCCACATGTGCATGTTGAACACCTGAGACGTGACTAGTGTGACTGAAGAACTGAATTTTTAAATTTTGCACTTAATTTGATTTTCATTAAATTTACTTAAATTTATATTTAAAAAAATACTCCTTTCAGTTTTGGAAAACTTGTGTGTTTGGAACAACGTGGGTATGCAAATTTATTTTTTGTAAATACCTATAATCTAAATATACAGATGAAGTATTTGGGATGAAAATTTAGCAACCAGATCGAAGTGTACTTCACATGCAAAATACAATTTTGAAGACTAAGTACCAAAAAAAATTAATAATTTTAATATGGATTCCACATTGAAATGGTGATCTTTTATATGTGTTGTGTTAAATAAAGAATTACTAAAATTAATTTTACCTGTTCCTTTTTAGAGTTTTAGTGTTGCTGTTAGAAAATTTAAAATTACACATGCAGCTCGCATTTGTGACGAGCAGTATGTTTCTATTACATGGCGCTGTCCTGAACCACAAGCTTTCCCAAAGAATTAGTAAAACTCCCTCAGTTTCTTCTAGAGTTACTGATTCATTAAGTTTTTCTGTTTCTTCATGATAAAATATGATCACATATTTTCCTCAAAAACCATTTATTTCAAACGTATTTTCAAATGTGTGAATATAGTGCTTTACAGATATTGTCTTTACTAATTTATTTATGGAGTTTATCGTAAATCAGCTTTGAGATATATTGATAAATTCTGTTTTTGCATCTGCTTTCAGGTTTATTGATTCCTCTTTTCTAATGTTTATTGATTCTAATATATTTTTAGAATCATCAAATTACTTTTTCTTAATTGTAGGAATGATACTTTTATTTTCTCATCTGATCAAAATCTCAATTCTTTTTACAAAAAGGGTATCTCAATGAATAAAGAAGTCAATATTTATTTTCTTTTCAGTTCTACAAACAAATTATTTTTCCTGAGGTATATTGCTTTGCTTCAAATTAATTGGGTGCATTTTTATCTACCAGATTTTTTCTTTTTTTTTTTTTTTTTGTCTTTTGTCTTTTGTCTTTTTCCGTGT